>NC_143398.1:219345819-219498053 GCF_052110815.1 Crocodylus siamensis | reverse complement strand
TCTGCCTACTATATTATTTTACAGGATGGAGTCCTTCTACTGAACCTTATGAGCTCAGCTAGGTTAATTTGAGCAAATTCTCACCTTATTCATGGTCTTGGCATTCTGTTTGGCTAGCACCTGCTCCATTGCATCCATTGTAATAGAGTATTTCAGCTTGTCAGGGTGCTGACGATATTTCTTTTCACTGAGAATCTCTGTAGCTTTCTTTGCCTTCTCCACTTCCAAGGACTGAGCTGGCACCCAGCCAACTCCTTTCAGCCAGTTATTGAAATCTGTTTTGTAAAGGTTCTTTAGAAAAATAAACAGAGAAGAAAAATAGAGTGAGATAAATAAGAATGTTCATATAACAAAAAAGGAATAAAGCTTTGTATTTTTTCCTGGCCATTATTGAAATAAAAATGTGAACAAAAATTATCAGTGGTCCCTAGCATTTTCCAAATATATATGGATAAAATGGTAGACCTATCAAGAAATAGTGGACCAGATTCTGCTGGTCACTAAGAGCTGTATACCAAACCTGAGAGCAAAACTGGATGGATAAAATAGGAAAATTGGGAAAGAAGTATAATTTTTAAAATAAATGCTTGGTTTGTGAAAACCATGGGCCTGCAGCATCAAAAAAGCAAGGGAAGCACAGAGATACCGTGGAGAAAAAAATCCAAATTCTCTCTTGAGATATGGCAAAATTTGGCCCAGAGAACTAAATTATTAAGCTCACTTTTCCTCCCCGTTCAAAAATCCATGATTTGAGCTAACCAAATAGCAGGTCACTCAGGTAGAAAAAGTCAACATCTTGACTTATTTGGCAAGATACATCAAGATACTTCTCTTTGTACACAAACAGATACTATTGAGGCCAATCCCAAATCCCTCAGACCATGGTAAACATTTTCAAATTACATTAAAGTTTCGATGCCTACGTTGGATATAAAAAATTGTCATGCGCCTGTTACAAACAGCCAGTTAACACTAAATGTACTCCACTAAATGTACTTCTGGGATAAAATATGTTTGAGATGCAAAATTTTAAGGAACCTAAGTTAAAGTAGAGTGAAAGATCTGATTATGAAATGCAGGGAGGCCATACCAATGTGGGGAAGAAGAGGAACAAAATCAATAACACTCGGAGCTTCAGACTGATACAATTATCATGCACCTACACACACAGTGTACATATAATATATGTAATCATAAACAAAATATTATGTATTATTGGAATATAATTTCTATATACTGTACTGCCAGTATTTAAATAATACCAAAATGTTAATATGACGCTATACTTAGAAAAGAATGGCCCAAACCATAGAAAAATATGTAGTGAAGCAAAAAATAAGCTCCTTGGCTAGGAAACTACAGGGAACTAAGTGTTTGTTTGCTGTCAGAATACCCTGACATCTACCCAAAAGATATATAATCACTATTAACCTATGTATAATGGTTATATATCACCAATCACTGAAGAGTAATTATATATGCATATATCGCCATATCTATAGATTATATGTGTATGTGAATATACACATACATATAGGTATACACATACATACACACATAAAAAACCTCATTTCTGTAGGCAAAATTGTTATCAACAAATTAATTCAAGATCACTAAACATTACATACATCACTCTGAATCTGCATCATGTTTCTTGATAGTTCCACATTCATAGCATCAGGCAAGAGTGTATAATTGTGTAATAGCTGTTTGTAACCAGTATTTGTAGCTACTTCCTGGGCTTTCTTAGCCGCTGTCACGCTGAACATATCCAGGGGGGTATGATATCTTGTTTTGCTGAATTCATAATCCTTCTTGTACAAGCGATCCGACTGCATTTTGGCCACATTCATGTAATGAACCAGTTTAGGATCATCCTGCAGGCTACGGAATCCAACCTGTTTGCCTTTGTCTTTTACATATGATTCCTTATACTTGTACTGGAGAAGAAGTAAAACAAAATGCGATTAATTATAGAACAGCCAGAGGTGCTTGTGATCAGTTTAATATTTGGAAATTCAATATTGCAGTAATTTCAATTCATAACATGAACCCTGATAATGTTTTACAGATGCCAGCTGATTCATTAGATCAAAGAAGAAGAGTGTTGCTGGCTTACAGTCTACAGATTATATGCACTTGTGCCACAGACGAGTAGATAGCTGCTTCTTCTTTTTAGTCTCTAACCTTTCTTGTCTGTCACATCCTCCTGCTATATTCTTCTCTCCCTCCCAGGTCCAACACCACATTTTTATTACTGTACTAACTACACCAAGTATTTATAGCTTTAAGATGATTATATAATCAAGGATTTAGGTACTGAAGATTTGGGGCTCAAGTGATTCACAGGCCTGCTCTGACACTGGTGCATACAGTCATAGTTTCCAATCTCCTCTGCAAACTAGCCTGCTCAGCAGGCACTCCTGATTTAACAGTTCCAGGGCTTTCTCAGCACTCGTGTTTACTGTATGGTTTAGGAGTGCCATAGGGGCAAAACTATAATTCTTCAGAGTGCAGCACAACTATGGAGGTAACTCTGTAAAACTTGTCAGATCCAGAACATGGAGCATATCTGATCTTCATATAAGCAAGAGGTCCAGTTAACCATGATGCAGTAGCCAAGGTGTAATGTATTTAGCTCATTTCCGAAGCCCATATAGAAGTCTGCAGCTAGTATTTCCACAGAACTATGGAAAACTCAGTGTACAGTATTGGATACAATGCAGTGAATCCTACAGCTACTATCCAGATAATACTTACATTGCTGGCAATATTCTGAGAAGCTTTTGCAGCAATTATAGGGATGGCATCAGGTTTTAGATCATAACCTTTCGCGAGTGTTTTTTTCCAGTCTGCTTTGTAATTAGCCTTAAAGGAAAAATGAAAAACAGTTGTTCTTGTTCCAAATAGTTTATATCTCAACAATTCAGCATAAGCTTTATTAAAAGCTTTCTTTATTTAAAATATTAGACTAACATATGTGTTTTAGGTCTGTGTAATCACAAGAACACAAGGCAAATTTATATTAAGCAAAAACAAATTAATTACAGGAAGAGTAAAGTGCTTCATGGTAACCACTTTACTCAATTGTCCCATTTATTCTTAAAGCTTTTTTTGCAATTTCTGGACAAAATGACACTACCTTTTACTTCCTGACTTAATGGTAATTTTGTCAAGTAGAAGGCATTAGAATGCTAATATATGATGTAGTGCACTCCTGCTCATGAAAGCTTATGCATCTCTAATTATGTAAGGAAGGACCATTTCTACCTTGCTTTCTGCCTAACTTCAGATTAACACAGCTAAGTACATCTTGTTGTCTAAGTAAAAACAATAGAATATGGGATATAATTAGTGAATTAAAAGAGGCAGATTGGTTATATAAGATCCACTAACTACAAAAGACTTGAAGATGAAAGTAAGAGATTCGGGACCCTGGAACATGATCGCTTAATGGTACAATGGAATATGATCCCTGATCCCAACAATCACAGTTCCTGCCTTACCACAAGTACATGGCAGGAGGTGTAATTTTAGGATCAGGGATTCCTTGCACTCCCCCTGCCAGGAATGCAAGGAATCCCTGATCCCTAGCACCCAGCAGCTCAACCAGCTCTGCCAGGTCCAGGGTTTAATCTCCCTGGTGAGAAAAACCCTTTGGCTCCCCCTCTCCCACCATGCCTCAGGCTAGGCCTGACAAACAGTGGCACATTACATTTTAGGTATCATATAAATCAGCCACAAAAATGTTCTGCATTATATGTGGGACGTTTTTATAGCTCATTTCCCATTTTATGGAACCTTAAAAGAGGTGCATGTATACCATCTTCCCATTTATTTCACAATTAACTTGTTAATCATGGAATAAATGTAATGTGTAGAGGGGGGCCTTGCTGACACATTCTCAGTATCCAAATATAGCACCATAAAAATCACAAAAAATCTTTAGAAAAGTTCATTATTAATAAATTAAAATAATTCAGCAATTTATTGTCAAGTACTCACGTCACTCAAATTGTAGGCATTAACCTTGGCTTGAATAAACTGTGGAACATCAGGGTCCAGGGTGTATTTGTGTTTCACTTTCTCTCCCTCTAGCTTATAACTTATCTAAAAAGAAAAACAAACATTATCTCTGATACTAGGCAAATGGTAAATCACATCGGCATAATCATACCAGTCACAATGTTTACTATTTCCAAATCACTTGTAGTTTGCTACACATACATTCTTTAAACTTAAAGATTTGTTAGATAGAATTTATAAAGAATTAAATTCTATGTATCACAATTATTTCAAACAACCAATCAGGAACATATACATCCAAGAAATCCTATGCTGGGCATCGTAATTCGTTGCATAAGCAAGAAAGTGCTTACATCACTCAGTTGCTTGGTATTATGTTGAGCCAAAACCATTGGCATTGAATCCAGTAAACTTGTAAACTTCAGGGTGTCGGGGTGCTGGCGATATTTTGTTTCATTTAACGCATCTCCGGCTTTTCTAACTTTCTCAACCTCCAGAGAACCCAGTGGACTCCATCCAATACCCTTGAACCAGTTGTTATAATCCTGTTTGTATGCATGCTGAAAAACAGAAACCCTAAATTGACCAAAGATCACACAGAATTCCACTGAATTTCATTTGGCCTATTCTCAGAGGTAATGCAATGACTTAGCATGGTCTGCATTTGACAAGATATATAGTTTCTTACAAGAAAGCAAAGTTCTGCTTACATATTTCATAAACATTGAAGTGAGTTGCTTTAGTTTATCTTGAATTTCTACATGACTTATGTCACATATACAGCAAAGCTTCTCAATTAATATTTACCAAGCTCTACCTCTCTTCCCCTTGCTATAATGTCTTCTATTAGACCAATTTTTAAAGCCTCCCAAAATACCAGACAGTGACCAAATAAGCCCTGTGCATGTTGTATATTGTATTAGACTGAACTTGAATTGCTTTTACACTAAGCTCTGTTGAACAGTGGCTTATTTGTATTTACTGCATGTCATCTATTGTTCAGTATAGGCAAATTAAAGCACCGTGGCTGAAATTTGCTCCACCTGCAGAAAATTCAAGTAAATACTGTATTTAGGATGTTTGCAGATGATGCGGATGGCAGTTGAAACACTTGATTTAAGATTCTCCCTGCTGGCCTATTCCCAAATTGACCTTCCATACTGGCACTACATTGACTGGCGTGGAGATATGTTCCACGATACAACTTTGTATATCCAGATAGCCAGAAGAAAGTCTGAAATGGGGAAGAGTGCATTATGGATGTCTTCTAAACTGGAAAATTTCTAACAATAGTAACAAGAGATTCTTTTGGCCTGCTCCTTCTCAACTGCCAGAACATAGACCAGTACTTGGTTATTTAGACCCAATACGAGGACAAAAAACAAGGGGCTTTCAAAATGTTTCCTCATTTAGTAAAACAGAAATGAGGTGAGTTGCAAAAACAAAGGAAACTATTTGCTCATGTACCATGAAGGCAAAAAAGATCCTATGAATACTGTTTGCCAAGTCCTCTGTAATTTCATTGTGTACTAATCAAGTTCACTGTCACACACATAGCTAAAATCCCACTGAAGTATACCCTAGTCAGGAATGTAACATTTCCAAAGCTTCAAATCTTCAGCTGATCACCTTTTCGCAAATAGATAAAAAAAGTCTGATAATCCCAATACAGCAATGGGACTCCTCAGTTAATGACAAACAAACACTTATTTTTAGTTTTCTTGAGATATACTTCAGTATATGAAGTTGTATTGGGTGGTGAAATTGGCAAAATTAAAATACTTACATTACTCTGAATTTGCATCATGTTCCTTGCAAGCTCAACATCCATGGCATCTGGTAGGTACGTGTAGTGATGGAGTAAATGTTTGTAGTGGACATTGGAGGCCACATCCTGAGACTGCTTAGCAGCCTGAATACTGCACATGTCAGCCGGTGTATGATAGTTGGTCTTGGTGTTCTCATAGTTCTTCTTGTACTCACGGTCAGACTGCATCTTTGCCACGTTCATGTAGTGGACAAGTTTGGGATCATCTTGCAGGCTTCTGAAACCAACATGCTTTCCTTTGGCCTTTTCATAAGCTTGTTTGTATTTATACTAGAAAGAGAGTGAGGATGATAAATATACAATGCATAGGTATGATAGATACATCTAGATCTAAGGCACAGACAATAGGAAAGTTTTCTTTTCTGTAAACTCTTACTAGGAAAGTCATCGAAGACCTGCATAATTGAGACATGTCAGGTATTTCAAAAATGAGATTCTCCTGGTAATTTAAAATCAGTGAATCATACTCCAATCTGTATAACTAGCTCAATAAAGGCTGTTGAGCTATACATAATTTTCCCCTCTATTCTATGACAAAATACATTCAATATGAAAAAATACATGCTCTGTAAGCAGATATCTACATGCAGTAGATTATCTGGCAATTCATCAGAATCAGATTATACCAGCTAATAGCTTTGCCATCTATCCACTAGGATATGTCAATTAAGAGAGAGACTACAGCACCATCTGTTTATACAAAACAAACAAGATTGGAATAAAACAGGCCTCTTCCAATTTTGCTACTGTTAGCTTTCTTACATCTTTTATATACAGCAATGCTGACAATCCACCATAACTAATAAGATATTAGTGTAAGTCAGCTTCTCACACTCCACTCAGGAAAGATGGAAGGTGGCAGAAGAATATGACAGCAGAAGAGAACCTGGCTAGCCCACGAAGATAGAAGGGAAGAGTTAGGTATAATCAATAGGATTGGGTGCTATAAATGAGCAGCGAGGCTGCTCTGACACTGTAATCACAGCACATTGGCACAGGTTTGATTAGTCAAGTCTGCTGAAGCGTGGCAATTACCGCGCTCCAACAGACTCCAGCATCTCATGTATCAGCATCCCTGTGCTTAAAAATGGCAGCTGTAGTGCTTTAACTAAAGCTTGTTGAATGGGCTTTAGTTAAAGTGCCCCAACTGCCATTTTTAAGAGCAGGGACACTGATACATGAGAGGGTCCAGGCACTTTAATTAAAGCAGCTCTCAGAGCCACTCTAATCAAAGCACCCTGCCCCACCCCCCACCCCCCAGAGCACATGTATAAACACTCAATGGGACTGGATCTATAGCATCTCTGCTACAACAGCAGCCGAGTGACTCATGAGAAGAGGTAGACAAAGCCAATACCTAAAAGTGCAGGATCAAAGCAGTTAGATACTCTACCTAACTGAAACCAAGGTAGGCAAAGGCTACCCTATCTATGCCAAAGAGCTCTCACTTAGGATTTTAGAAAGAAAATAGGATTTTTTTTTGTTAAGATGTTTTCAGCAAGACTTACATTTAAAGGTTGAGAGTCTCCCTGGTGGAAATGTTATGATATCACTGAGTTCCACAGATTTAGCTATAAATATTTTATTAGAGAAAAACTGAAATTTTGGGACAAACAGAATTTGTTACACCTGCCAGTGGTTCTAATGGGGACCTACAGGAGTAACTACCCTCAATGTGGGTAGGGGTCTGGACAGAAGTTATGTTTTTTGTACCATTGGCCCCTTGAAAGTGCTCTACAACCATACCATGACACACATGCATGGCAGCAGAGAGCTTTTAAAGTGGCCAATCGCACAAAAAATTAACCCTCCTCAAATAAGGTATCAGATGAAGCTGTTCTACTTTAAAGCACCTTAGGGAACTCGTGCTCCCTAGGGTTAATTTGTCACATGATCAGGGCTGGGCTGCGAGCAGGAAGGCGGGGGAGAAGCAAGCAGTAGCGGGCTGTCATCTTGCCCAGGCTGAGCTAGAGGGTGGATTGGAGCCCTCGCACCTCATAGCCCCACCCCTAGCCCACCCCCCACACACACACACTCTAGCTCCAGCTTAGGCTGGACAAACCCCAACTGGCAGCTTGCTGCTGCTAGTTTCCCCTTCTCCCCTCCTTTCCAACTGGCAGCCCCAGAGCTGGGAGATGTGGGGGCGGGGCTAGGGAGAGGGGCCATTCCTTAGCTGGTTGCTCGTCTGTAGGCAGGCTCAATCCCCCACTCCTCCCTGAACCAACAGGCAAACATCTATTGGATTGTGGGGGGATGTTTTAACTCAGGCTTGTCCAACATATGGCCCGTGGGCCGCCATGCAGCCCGCCAAGCCATTTTCTGTGGCCCGCAGTGCTGCAACAGGAACCCCTTGTCCCTCCCCCAGCTCCTCAGCAGCTTCCTAATGGCTGCTGAAGGGCTGAGGAAGGGACAAGGTTCCCACATGCACCGCATCAGCCTGATGTTGCTGACGCAGTGCAGCTCCTCCCCACCCCCCTCATTTCACTGTGTCCCTTCCTCACCCCACCCCTCCCTTCCTCATTTGCATGCCAGCTCCCCCCCTCTCCCACATTGCAGGGTTTCCGTTCCTAGCCCCGCCACTCCCATCCTCATTTGCATGCCTGCCCTGCCCTGCCCCAGTCCCTGCCGGCCATATGGGCTGCAGCAGGTCACAGTGCAGCGGACAGGTGGGCTCGGGGGGCGTGGATGTTGGCATGGAGGGATGCTGCGGCTGGGCCTGCACGACATGCTGCTGCCTGCTGCTGTAGCTGTCAAGGTGGGAAGCCAGCGCTGCTCCTGCATCCCACTGCGCCCACAGACATTGTGCTAGGGGTGGTGAGTCATGGGCCCCAGGGAGGGAGGGACCCCTGGCTCTTGGGCTTGGGTTTGGGCTGCCCCAAGGGAGAGGGAGCAGGCAGGTGTCCCTGTACATCTAGCACCCCCCTGTAGAGTCCCCACATGTTCCCCAGCTGCTGAGCCCAGGTGCGCAGGTGTGGGAGCATCCTTGAGGCCGCCCAGGTGGCAGGGAGGACACGGTGGGGTCAAGAGGCACCCCTTGACCCCTGTGCCCCCAGGCTGTGGCCGGACTGGACAGGCCTTGTGAGCACTCGCTCCTGCCGGCCCACTGGGTGATAAAAAGTTCATGATCTGGCCCCACATTCAAAAAGGTTGGACACTTCTGCTCTAACTCATAGTGCTTTATGTAAAGCACTATGAGTTAGACGTGCAGGTCCCTGCTCTGTCGGCACACAGATTCACAATGTGGTACACAATTGGTAGTGGTACACAACGGTAGTTTTTTATTTAGGAATGACAAAAAAAAGTTATCTGAAACAGATACTTACATCACTAGCAATGTTTCGAGAACTCTTGGCTAGAGTAAATGGAATAGCATCACCTTTCACATTGGGCCCTTTGGCTATTAGGTCATAGTAGTCATGTTTATAATATGCCTAAACAAGAAGATTAAAAAATTGTCATATTCAGTAATATGGACTGCATGCTATTCACAGAGTTACTGCTAATCTAATTTGACAACTTATTTAGAATCTGTATAATATAGTACTACTATGCACATAAGTAATTCATGATTTCAGAGAATATATTCACATTAATTAAAGGAACTAAATTAGTTTGCAAACTCAAATGAATAAAACAGTATATCAATCAGAAGTCAAATAAACAACCTACATGATTTTCTAATTAGGACATACTATATAGCTCATATTACTCATCATCATACATATCACTGGCAACATGTACGTTAATCATCTCCATCAAGAAGCACTTACATCACTGATATTGGCTGCATTGCATTTAGCCTGGATAAAATGTGGTACATCTGGCATCATGGTATATTTATGTTTGATCTTCTCTCCTGAGGATCTGTATAATTTCTGCAAAAGATGCAACACAGAAGTTAACTCTTCTTTTGAGTAAAGTGACCTCTAGAGTAAAGTGAGTTCATTTCATAATAAACAAAGGTCAAGTTAGGTTTCACAGATATATATTGCTATCTATCTCATAAAATCAGTGACTGCACTTTTATGCACAGGTGCTGATCTTGTGAGCTATACTTGCCTACCTATATAAATATCATGCCAAAAATGCACCAAATAGATCTGGAAAAATGGCACATTAGTATTTCATCCATTCATACATGTCCATGAAAGAAAGAGTAAAACAAAAATTGACTTTGATTTAAATTTTAAGTTCAGACCTCAGATAGTATATGAATCCTTATGTGAAAAAAATCTTAATAGTATGTCTAGTGAAATGATCCGATATCTATCAAATGAAATTCACAAAGTCAAGTGCAAAGTCCTGCACTTAGGTTGGAATAACTGCATGCACAAAAACTGGGATATAATTGGTTAGGCTGTAGTACTGCAAAAAATTACAATGAACCATAAGCTGAATATGAGCAAATAGTGTGCTCTTGATGCAAAAAAACTAATAGTATACTAGGCTGCAAATCTACTGTACAGGTTTCCCTCACTTTACGTGGGTTCTGTATGTGCAAATTCACTCTTATATGATGACCCCTTTTATACCAAAAATTGTTATATGGGAGGTAAATTCACTCTTATGTGATCTGTGTGGTGGAAGCCTAAAGTCAACTGCTTTATGCAGTGCATTGTGGGAGTGACAAGCACCAAAATATAGGCTCCTGTGTGGATCATGCTCCTCACTCATTGTCTGAGACACATGTTTCTGTAGTTGCCATCCCCATTATGAAAGTGCCCTGTGTTTGTATGTACTGTCTGTTGTTGGTGAGTACCAAAATTGTCTTGTAAAAGTGGTGGAAGTGGGTCTGGGAGTCAGTACAGTTGAGGTCTTGGAACGTATCCCTATTTATTATGCTGTAATGTGCATTCCCTTTATGCAAATTTGAGTTATGTGTCATTTTCCAGGAACACATGTACAGCATAAAGCAAGGGAAACCTGTATTTGGCACTGGTAAGATCTCATGTAGAGTACTGTGTCCAGTTCTGGACCTCACACTTCCATAAAGATGTGAACAGATTGGAACAATTGCAGAAAAGAATGATAAAAATGAAACATTACTTAACAAGAAAAGGCCAAAAGAGCAGGAGTTATTTAGTTTGCAGAAGAAAAGACTGAGAGGAGAATTAAAAAAGAGTCTTCACAAGCCATATTTACTGGAATGTAAGACAAGGTTTTTCCCCCAGTCAGCATGGAGAAAAAGACCCTCATCTTATAATCACACACAAAGTGGAGGGAGAAGCAGGCAGCTGTTGTGGCTCTAACTGACCCTGAACTCAGATCAGGTCTAGAGTCAGACCCACAGCAGCCTCTGCCCCACCCCCTTCACATCCCCTCTACCATCTGCACCTCCCTCCCCCCCTAGTCCTCTGCCTCCTCCTTACTGTTAGCAACAACTCATTTCTGGCTCAGGCTGGGGTCTTGACTGGGCACAGAGCACATGGAAACTGTTTACCCTGCCTCGCCAGTCAGCATTGCTGACACTGCTGCATTGTCTGCCCAGCTGATCATCAGCACCAACACCACTGCATGGCCAGGCAAGGGCTGAGCTTCCAAATACTGTGTTCCAGGATGGAGCAGCTTAAACACCGCCTGACAGTAAGGCAGGGAAGAGGGAAGAAGCAGAAACTAGAGCGTTGGTGGGGAAGAGGTAGAGATTGGAGGGACACCCTGAGCTGCCCCAGGAAATGGGAGAAGAGGCATAGGCTGTGGGGAGCTGGGGGTACGGGAGAATGCAGGGGGGCAGGAAGGCTGCAGGGGGGAGAAGTGGGCAGAGCAGAGGACAAGGGTGACACCTGACACCTCCCCTTTTCCTGCTGTAGCAGTTGGGGTAGCGGATTCAAGACAATTCTCCAATACTTAGATTCAATATCTGGAAAATTATATCCAATTGATACATTTTCCCTACTTCTTATATTCAGGGTCATCTTATATTTGAGTAAATACAGTACATGAAGCCTGGCTCTAAAAAAGATGGAGAAACCAGGACTAACTACAATGGTCTCCAATTGTGGCAGGGGAGACTTAGGCTGGAATACTGTGATGGTGGTTAAGCACTAGAACAGGCTACCTAGAGAGGTTGTGAAATCTTGACTCTTCAATGTTTTTAAGACCAGGCCAGACAGACAGTTGACTGGGATTGTTTAGTCAGAGATGATCCTCCCTTGAGCGTGGGACTGAACTAGTCTCTTTAAGCCCTGCTTTTCTATGACAGCTCTTTATGACACATACATTTCTATGACAACCCTGAAACAGGCAGGTCGGTCTTTTGACAATTACAAGGTATAGATTCATAAAAAGAAAACAGGAAGGTTACACTACAAATTTTATTTTCCTGAGTTTGGGATACCCGAGTAATCCAATATGGAAGAGTAAACTGTACAGTCACATTTAACCAATATTGTATGTAATAATAAAATGACTCCCTTCTGATTAATAATACGGTGGGCATACACTTTCTGTGAAGTCTGAATATGCATATAACCAATTTGGAAATTAAATCATATCAATGTTTTAGTAATAATAATGTGCAAAATCCTGAGCCAATATCAATCAACACAGCCCTTTTGAGCGAAACCCTAGGAATTTTAACTTGACTTCAGTGAAGACAAAATTTTATTCTGTGAGTTCATTGGAACTATAGGGCATTTATACATGTGCTTCAGGATGGAGGGGAGGGTACTTTAATTAGAGAGAGCCGGTCTAATAAAAGCACTCACAGTATCACATGTATGCAGCGTCCCACTCTTCAAAATGGCAGCTGGGGCACTTTCATTTGAGAAGCTTTAATAAAAGTGCTCCTGATGCATTTTGAAATGTGCGGACGCTGAATATACATGATGCGTAGGTTGCTGGAACATGCTAATTAGCACACACCAGCAGACTCAATTAATCAAGTCTGATCCGATGCATGCTAATTAGCACACATCAGAGCAGAGGTCTATTACATATATAGGTACTGTGGCAGCACACCTTTGGGCACTTGCCTCATTAAGTGCCAGAGGCAGGCATCCAGCAGGTGCCTGATTAGGGCAGCCATTTAAAGACCCAGTTTATATAGGGTGAGGCAGTAGTTTGTTGTCAGCAGCTGAGAGACAAACATCAGCCAACTGAGCTATGGCTCAGGAACATCTGGGAGGTAATGGCAGGTGCTATGGGGATGGTTTGAAGGCTCCTGGTCCTGGGCATGACCAAAACTGCATCCTGCTGGGGCAGGGAGGCCTGGAGGGACTGCCAGTGGTGCAGCAGCTCTACTTAAATGCCAGGACCGATCATCTCCCTGGTGAAAGGTGGGTCAGGGTGAAAGGCAGGTCACAGCCCTCACCATCTGGTAGGTATACAGGAAATAGGGAGAGGCCCTAAGGGGTGTAGTATTAAGATAGAAGGCTCCAAGGGGTGTAGTGTGACATTGAGAGGCCCCAAGGGGCACAAAGTTATGCTGAGGGCCTGTGCAGAGTAGGGTGCAGCAGGGTGCCTGAAAGACTGCATGATCTGGGGTGCAAAGTAGGGCTGCAGAGGGTACCTTGGCAGGCTGCACCAGGGGCGTATTGAGTAGGGCTGCCATGGTGGCTTGAGGGGAGATACATGGGCCAGCCTCAAGTGTCTGTCTATCTGTCTGTCTGTCTGTGACCAGTTGCCCGGTGAGGGGCTAGGGCAAAAGCAGCCCAGCAAAGGCATAAGGTGCCACCATGTAGAATAGGGGAGCACGAGCAAACCAAAGTAACTGTGTGGCAGGGCTGGAGTGAAAGTAGCGAAGCCCAAAGGCCCAAAGGGGTCACTCAAGGGGAGTCACTCAATTCTGCTCTCACTAGACATCAGTATAAATTACTGACTAAGGTACTGGATTGTGTTCTATATCAGATTAGATGATCTCACCATAAAAGCCACATGTCTATAAAATAAAGATTTCATCCATTGCAGTCACTGGAAATGCAACAATATAAGAGACATCATGCATATGCATTGCATTTCTACTTACTCATACATGTTTAAATCAGATATACATTTATACCACAATTATGAATATTAAAACCTGCAAAAAAAACCCTTTTTTTCCTCCTTGGATGGAAGTATCCTTCCACAGATGTAATAACCACACACAGTGAATTATTTACTCTTGTAAAGCTACTTATAAGAAATCTATAAATGAGCCATGAACTAGCTTTCTGGTTCATGGGTAAAAGTATTAGTATGTACCTAAGGATTTTAAAAACTTGTGAAAGTCCATAAATAAAATGTCTATCAATTACAGCTAAGAGCCAAAGGGTCAGAGTCAGTTCGTATTATCTATAACGGAGCTACACTGTTTTAAATTAGCTAAAGTTTGGCATAAACTAAAAGAAAGCAATAGCAATAGCAATAGCAAAATGAAGAAAAATAATAATGAAAGAAAGCTGGGTGAATAAAAAAGCAAAACAGAGAAAAATGAAGCTTGCAGATGACTGCTGTAGGTGTTAATTTCACTTAAATAATATTTAAATAGATTGCCTGGTTTTTTCCATAGATGTCTCCTTATTTTGTTCTGATTTCTCCCCAACCTACTTACATCATTGAGCTGACGTGTGTTCTGTTTAGCTTGGACCATAACTGGGTCATCCACCACACTGGTAAACTTGATAGAGTCTGGATGCTGGCGGTATTTCTTCTCGTTCAAAGCTTCTCCTGCTTTTTTAGCCTTTTCTACCTCAAGTGAGCCAATGGGGATCCAGCCAATGCCTTTCATCCAGCTGTTATAGTCTGCCTTGTAGGCATTCTGCAAAAAGAAACAAGCCAAAAGATCAGGTTGTTCTTTTTTGGTTGCTTGTGTGACACCTTTTATTCAAATCTGCTTGTTACTTACATCACTCTGAATCGCCATCATGTTTTTCGTCAATTCTACGTTCATTGCATCAGGTAAGTAAGTATAATTGTGTATTGGTTGCTTGTAGTTAGTATTGCTGGCAATTTCCTGAGCCTTCTTGGCACCTACGACATTGAACATGTCTAATGGTGTGTTGTACTTTGTTTTAGTTTTTTCATAATCTTTCTTGTATTCCCGCATAGACTGTAACTTGGCAATGTTCATATAGTGAACCAGTTTGGGATCATCCTGGAGACTTTGGAAGCCAATAAGTCTGCCCTTAGCAAGTTCATAGCCTTTTTTATAGTGAACCTATTGGGGAACAATCAGAGGCAAAAAATCTAACAAAAATCTAGTTTAGTGAACATTATATAGAGCAATTTTGAAGCAACAGTGATCTTATAAAATGCTTTCTTACAAATGGTAAGCACTGGAAAAATTATAGCTATTTGATTAGAAGCAATCATAATAAAACTTAGCACAAATTTCTGCATTTTCATTGCTGTACAAATATTAGCAAATTAATCTTCAGAACTCTTCTTTAAGGTATTTTATTAACATATTATTATCTCAATCTTACAGACAGAGTAGGGAGAGTTATGGAAAGTCTTCTGAACTCACTCAACTTCTTTTACTTCTTTAAGACCAGACCCCAAATTAGCACTGGGAGATTAAACTTAAAAACTCCCTTGATCATAATCAGTTTTTTCTAGAAAAAGACATAAAACTGACTCCACAACAATTAAAGGAGTCAGTCAAATAACCCAATAAAGATTCATAAACATCTAGTTCCAGAAAGAAAAGAACAGAATAAAAAAGAAAATAATATGCTTCTGACATAACCAATAGAATTGTAACTAATATTTAAATAAATCATCTGGATAGGTAAATATTAGCTGCTTCACATTTACTTACATCACTGGCAGCCTGCCTAGCAGCCTTGGCAGCCCGGATAGGTATAGCATCACTTCTTAGGTCATAACCTTTGGATTTTAATTCCTCCATGTCCATTTTGTAGTAATTCTGGAAGAAAAGATTATTTTAAAATGTCTGTCTTTATGAATCCTTAAAGTTGTAAGCATAACTCCACTTCTTGCTCCAAGGTAAACTTACATCACTAATGTTGTAGGCATTAACTTTAGCCTGAATAAACTGAGGTATATCTGGAGGTAAGTGATACTTGTGAATAACTTCTTCACCTTTGGCTTTATACTTTATCTGCAATAGAGAATAATAAATAAGTTTGACAGTCTAATGTTTATATAAATTATAAATACTTAAAAGGTACTGAGCTCTATAGCTTAAATTAAATTGGGTAGGTAGGATAGACATCCGGCTGGGATATTATGATCCTAGCACTCGTTCCTGCCCAGGGCAGAGGGTCGGACTTGATGATCTGTTCAGGTCCCTTCAGACCCTAGAAACTATGAACTATGAACTAAGTGTTCAATGTAATTTCACGCAGAAACGTTCCAGATGAAATCCAAGGCCTTCTGAAATGAATGGCTAAACTCCCAACTATATCTATATTGTAAGGATTTGACTAAGGCTAGGGACAAAGATTACACATAAAGCAGTTTCAGTGATCAGAAACTGGTTTAAACATATAACAGAACAGAAGTTCAGTGTACATAAACCAGTTTCCAGATGGCTGAAACTGGTTTAAGATAAACGTGGTTGAATGTAATATCAGACTTAAATGACCTGAGTCAAACCAGTTTATGAAACTTCTGTCTCAGACCCCTTCCTGGTTCAAGTTAAAGCACAGTCCCCCAGCATCCCAGCATTTTGCAGCCCTGGGCTGGGCTGTGCTGTCTGCTCCAGCAGAGAAGGGTTTGGGCTAAGGGTGGGGGGAGAAAGGCAAACGCTGACTAGGGCCTGAGGCCAGAGAAGGGTCATTAAACTCCCTTCCCCTCGTTAAATCCCCCTCCCCTGAGTACAGAGCTGCCCTGCCCTGCTAAACTTACTGCTGGCTGTGACTGTGGACTACAAATCCCAGAGGCAAAAGGAAGCAGCAAGAGGAAGTGATCAGCTTCCCAGCAGAGTCCTAATGCTGTGATTCTAGACTGCATATCCTAGACCTTAGGGGACAACAGGAAGAGGAAGCGAACACACTGCCCATGGTGGCTACATGCCAGAGAGCCGTGCTCTAGTGCCCCCCTGGCTTCTAGCTGAGCCACTGCAGGCATGTAGCTGCATTTTCTGAATCAAAAGTAATAGTCTGTCCAGTTGTTTCTCAGTTTAATCTCTGCAGTTTAGGCTAACCTGCAAAGACTGAATCAATTCAGCCTTGGGCTTTTTGACTGCCTGTACTTAGCCTAAGAGTGTATACAGAGATAGACATACAGACAGAGACCTGTAAACAGCCACTTTAGAAACTGAAAATGCCTGATTCCCTGACTGAAATAATCTATCAGGAACTCCGGGACAGTACATCTGCGCTTAATTTCATGGGCATTTTTTAAAGAAAAGCTGGACTGAATAAAAGGTGTTTTAGTGCATGAACAGATAAGTTAAAATTTAGCCCTGGTATAGGCACATGATTATAGGTGAAGGATGCTAAACCTGCCTGCCCCTGGCTGACTGTGCCTCCTGAACAAGGCAATTGTTTTGATTCATTTGAGTGTCTAGATAGAACAGCCTTCACCAATGAAAGTAGGGGCAGAATCAGTCCATAGTCCTACTACGAAGAGTGATGTTCGTTAAGCCATAAGTAAATAAGAAATATCACCACTTACATCACTTCTTTGGGCCTGGTTGATTTTAGCCTGAACCATAACAGGTTCATCTTCAATCTGTGTAAAATTAATAGTGTCTGGATGCTGGCGATACTTTTTCTGTTCAGAAAGACAAAAAAGCAACATAACATTTCCTTAATACCAGAAGTATTACCACTCCTGGGGTAAGCCTACACATGATAAGCACTGCTTGGCTTTGACTATACCTATAGCTCCAAGAACACGAGAGTCCAGGAGACTGATACAACAGCTGCAAAGTACATAAACCCCTTGTTACTGACATATCTGATTTTTCCTCCCTCAATTCTTATTCCTTTTGTTTTAGCAATGGGAGATACTTCATTTCTTTTATTTTAGCTTGTGACACTGTTGAATGTGTGAGCGCACAAGCATGAAGTTCATAAGCAAAGTCCGCACAGCGGAGTCACTGAAACAGAACATCACTCAGACCTGTATATAGCTAGGCTGCAGAGGAGTCACTGCGGGAACATTGCTCAGCCCATGTGTATAGTTTACAGATTGTTTAATGGAAGGGTATTTCTAAAAGTGAAGAGTAGATCATATACTGTTTTTTTATCGAATAAACTTCAGCAAGAGCCAAATGTCTGCTTCTTGGAAAGTTTTCCAAGATGTGTATTACAAGATCCAGTTTGGAAGAAAGAGAAATAATTCAAGGTACAGATGTAAGAACACTGAGGGCTGGGTAACTGTGGACTATCTTCCACTTACCACTGGGTAAGATAATTGTAATGGGGCTCAGCCCCATCACTGCAAGAAGAAGTGCACCTGAGCTGTCTCCAGCATAGGACAGCTTCTCTCCCCCTTCCTTAGACGGAGCTGTGCCATGGCCTCATGAACTGGCCAGAAGCCTGAACAGTGTCAGGTGAAATATTCCCAGGTGTGGGTAACTGGAAGCCCAGCAGCCCAGACAAAGCAGAAAGGCCCACTGCCACAGGCAAGGAGAGGGAAGCTGACAGGGAGGTTTTTCCCTCATCCGGCAACAGTCCTGCTGGAGTGCACCAGACCCATCATGTGGACAGCAAGCGGTGGAGTTTTATTGATTTAAAGTTTGATATTCGAGGATCCTGGTCAGGGAGCCCAGGGCCCTTAGGGAAGGCCCGGGGTCCAATAGCATGCCTCAGGCCAGCTGCTTGGGAAGGCTAGGATCCAGATCAGTGGATCTCTGGCTGACACTGCAGCTAGAGTAAAAAAAGTTGGAGGACCAACAGCACAGCTGACCCAACACACCTAACAGTGACCCTCAGGGACCATGGCCACATCAGCAGTCCACAGTTGGTGTCATGACTTGGATTTAAACAAAGGCTGCTGCAGACAAGGGGCTGCTAGGCCAAATCCTGGCCTCAGCCACAGAGCAGGTATTGCAGCTCCTGGTGCAGCAGCAGGCAGCAGCCGCTAAACAGACCAAGCAGCAAGAGGCCCACACGGCCGGCCTAGTGCAGCTGCAGGTAGAGGCCACTGAGCAGCTGAGGTGAGTCAAGGAGAAGAGGAGCAGGTGAGCCATGGTGCAAACAGAGAACACTCTGGGAACACAGGGCAGGTACCTCAGAAGCCAGCCTAGCACCCTCAGGGATGCCCCAGATGACCCAGAGCTTTTCCTAGAGACATCAAGTGAATGGCTATGCAGGACCAATGGCCCCAGGCCACTTGGGCACCTTGTTTGGGATTGCTGCTTATGGGAGAGGTCCAAAAGGCCTATGGGGGGGATACCACTGGCTGATGCCACCAATTACAGTAAAGTGAAGGATGCTATCCTCCACTGGTTGGAGGTGGCCAAGGATCTGCATTATCAGAGGTTTCCTGGCAAGAAGGCCCCTGGGGCAGGGCGCCCCCAGCAGTTAGTGCATTTGCTCTAGGACGAGGCACAGTGGTGGTTGCTGCTGCAGGATAGTGATTCAAGAGAAATAACACAAATTATAGTTTTAGAGCAATTTATTTGGGACCTGGAAGAGGGTTTCAAGGCCTGGGTCCAGCAACACCAACTCCAGTCAGTACAGGAGACCGTGAAGCTGGCAGAGGATTTTTTGGTGGCGGGGTGCAACCTTGCCCTAGAATGAGAGACAACGAACCTTGAACCTAAGAAAGCAAGGACCCTCCTCCTTGAAGCAAGACTGGGCTGCTGCCACCCTAGACCAGTCCAGGTGGCCCTTGCTTCCTGTGTGGGCAGTTCAAACACTATGCCTGTACTTGTCCCCAAGGAGCTACAGGAGGATATTGGGGAACTGTCCAGGGAAAGGAGCCAGCCAAGAGACTAGAGTCCACCCCCATGGAAGAAATGGAGTGTGGGTTCAGTGATGGGCCATCTCCTGGGAAGACAGGCTACACAACAAAAGGCACCCACATTACAGTTGAGACCTGGCTGGAAGGTCAATGGGTGACCACCTGAGTCGACACTGGCTCCACATGGACCATTGTCTGGCAGGAGATGGTGCAGGATGCAAAGCACCACCAAGCAGACCACATGGAAGCTGATCTGCTTCCATGGCAAGCCCCAGTCCTCCATGGCAAGCCCCTTCCTACGAAAGGGCTTGGGTGAAGTTAACAGTGGAAGGACACACCCCACCAACTGGTAGCATGTCTGGTCTGGTCAGGCACTTGGCACTCCTGGTGTTGTTAGGCCAGGATTGTCCCCACCTGCAGGAACTGTTGAGCACACTTGCTCAGCAAAAGGCAGTCTGGCATAAAGCCGGGGTAGAGGGGTTTTAGGTGAGCCCCAGCCCAACATGCGTTCTGGAAGACCATCCCAGATAGAGGAGACTGTAGACTGGCAACAAGAGCTGGAGACAGTTCACAGTCAAACAATTCCATGAAGATGGATTTAGGCAGGTGTATGAAGAAGGCATTATTTGGGTGGAAGAGGAGGTGGTGCAACCCAACCTGGTACAGACAATGCCCTGATTTGAGGTAAAAGGAGAGGTAGTGTATCAAGTAGACTGCAGGTGGGGCTAGGGAATGACGTCTCCCAACTCCAAAGAGGTACTGGAGGACCCTGTTAAAAGTCACTCATGACCTCCCCACCACGAGTCACTTGAGGGAGGATAAAACCTGGGAACATTTCTTAGCCAGGCTTTTTTTGGCCAGGGATCAGGCAGGAGATGGGGCAGTTTTACCAGTCCTGCCCAGAATGTCAACTAGCATACCCAAGATATCCCCTAAAGGCCCCTCTGGTTACCATGCCACTCATGGAAGAACTCTTTGAGCAGGTGGCTGTAGACACCATGGGGTCTTTACTCATGTGGGGTAATGTGGGGTTTCAATATATTTTGGTCCTGGTGGATTATGCCACCTAATACCCAGAAGTAGTACCCATGAGAATGGTGACCTCAGGCATAGTTGCAGAGGAGATACTCAAGATCTTTACCAGCATGGGGCTCCCAAAGGAAATATTGACAGATCAAGGCAACAATTTTATAGCCCAGATGTTCAAAGAGGTCTGTGCTATGTTAAGAATCCAGCTACTTTGAACAACCATTTACCACCCTCAAACAGACAGGCTGCTGAAAGGTTCAACTGAACCCTTAAGAGTATGCTTAAGAAAGCTGCTGGACAAATGCACAGAGATGACATAAGCTACTGGGGTCTTTGATATTCACCTATCAAGAAGCCCCATAGAGTGCCACCAGGTTTTCACCCTTTGAGATATTGTTTGCCTACTATCCCTGAGGAATCCTAGATCTAAACAAAGGAGGCTGGGAACAACAGGAAGAGTCACCACATGAAGCCCAATAGCACACATGCTGGAGATGAGGGAAAGGCTAGAGAGGGCAAGACTTTGGCATGGGAAAATCTACAAATGGCCCAAGGTGAGCAGGCAGCTGGGTACAATCAACAGAAGTGTGAAAGCACCTCAGTGCAGGTAACTGGGTACTGACACTGTTTCCCAACAATACCTCCAAGTTAATGGCCCGGTGGGAAGGGCCATATGAGCTGATATGGCAGATGGGCCCAGTGGACTATGAAGTGTGGAATAAAACCCAGCAGGTATATCATATCGAACTCTTGAAGAGGCAGGTGGATAGGGAGGCCCTGTTTGTTGCTGCCAGCCTGGAGCCAGACAAATTTGGTCCAGGGGTACCTGAACAAGGCTCAGAAGGGCCTGTCCAGATGGGTGCAGGGCTGACACAGATGCAGCAGCAGCAAGCAGCCCAGCTGGTGCAACAAGTTAGAAAGATATTTTCAAACAGCCCAGAGAAAACATGACGGGTAGAACATCAAATTGAGTTCCCACTGGGAAAGACTGTACAGGAGGAGTAGCAGTGGATCCCCCAGAAGATCCAAGGGGCTGTGCATAGGGAAATGGCTCAGATGCTAGCAGATGGGGTGGTGAGTAAATCTAGAAGTGCCTGGCAAAACTCACCATCATGGTCCCAAAAAAAGGATGTGACTATAAGGCTTTGCACTGATTTTAAGAAAGTTAACAGCTTAGCATGCTTTGACGCTTACTGCATGCCTTGAGTGGAGCACCTACTGGAGCAGATGTGAGGGGCACATTTTATCCAAGCATAGCCAAGGGGTACTGGCAAATACCCCTGGAATCAAGTGTCCAGGAGAAGACCGTCTTTGCCACCACGTGGCGGCTTTACAAGTTTGTTCGGATGCGGTTTGGCCTGCACGGAGCAGCAACAGCATTCCAGCACCTAGTGGATAATGTACTGACACCTCATTGGGGACATGCCTCTGCATATATTGATGATGTGGTAGTGTACTCAGAAACCTGGGAAGACGACCTACAGCATCTGATGGCAGTACTAGAAGAAGCCAAGAGTGTGGTACTGTCTCAGCTGGGGGACGAAGGGGAACATCCAGTGGCATATATTAGTAGAAAACTACAGCCCCAGGAACAGGGGTACACCACCATACGAAGGAGTGTTTGGCCATGAAATAGACTATTGACAGCTTCCACTATTATTTGATAGGGCGGAAGTTTACAGTAATAACAGACTATGCACCATTTTAGTGGCTGAAAAAGGCCAAGCTAGATACCCCCGCCAGTTGTTACAAGGGAGTTTAAGGCTACAAGGTTGCAATTTTTCTATAGAATACTTCCTGAGATGATGGAACCACAATGCAGACTTCTTGCGGAAGAGCGAGGACGAGGATCCACCAGCTTTGCAAATACCTGAGCCACGAGCTAGTGGGGAGGTAACAGGGCCCAGCCTCATCACTGCAGAAGGAAGTGCACCCAAGCCATCTCTGGCACAGAACAGCTTCCCCCAACTGCCCTCAGACACAGCCACACCATGGATGCATGGACCAGCTGGACAGCCACACTGCAGGTGCATTGGCAATTACCACCCCAGCTAGGAAGATGTCTCCAGCTGTGGGCAATTGGGAGCCTGACAGCCAAGACAGGGCAGAAGAGCCTGTTTCCACAGGTGCAGGGAGCTAAAAGCAGCCAGCAGTGGTTGTATAAGAGAGGCAGTTGTACAAGGCAGAAGTTAGCTGGGTGTTTTTTCCTGCATGTGGCAACAGCTCTGCAGCCTGCCCATGCCCAAACTTGGGCTGCTGCGCTGCACCGGACACACTATGTGGACAGTGGACAGTGGAGACTGTGTACCATGAACACAGATAAGTGCAACCTTATGTATTAAAGTTTTATTGATTTAAGTTTGATATTCAAGGACCCCAAGCAGGGAGCCCAGGCCCCTGAGGGAAGGCCTGCGGTCCAATAGTGTGCCTCAGGTCAGCCGTCTGAGAAGGCTAGGGTCCAGATTAGTGGACCTTCCCTGCAGCTGAAGTAAAAAGGGTTAGAGGACCAGTGTCACATCTGATCCAACACACCTAGCAGCACCTCTCAGGGACCCTTCTGCAGTCCATAATCATGTATACAAGAAGCTGTTGCAGAGCAGCTGATTATATAATAAAGCCCTACCTGTTTTCATCTCTCATTAAATCATGCATATACCTAAACCCTTAGCCTGTATGTCCATGTCATTGAACTATAAGCATGAGTGAAATTCAGGGGGTAAGATTTACTTGCCCTTGAGATGGTGATCTCAGAGATGAGGTAACTGGGTGTTAATGTTAAATTATTAACCTTCATGTTAGTCCCAAATGATAAACAATTTCATTTAATCAAGTCTAATTGGCTTTGTAAGCAAATGAACCTTGAAACCTTTTAGGGACTTACTAAGATTTGATCATCAGTTATTCTCATTTGCTGTAACTGATTTGATTCCAATCCAATACTATTAATTTAATTTTGATTCATATTTTTTGAGTTTAATAATGTGGACCCAAATTCTCCAATGTCTTTAAGCACCAAATATCAATTATTTCAATGAAACCTAAAAGCCTTTTCAAGACATGAACTATGTTTCCTTACTTAATTTGATCTTTGCTTATTTGTGGCTTTAATAACATTCATAAAATCAATATTATGCAGCATTTCTTCCAAAAAGAATAATTGTGAATCTAAGTAAATAAGATGGCTAATTGCCTACCCTTTAAATTAACACTGTATATTCACTGCATACAGAACTTCATCCTAAAAGGAATTCCCATTAGCAGCATTGATTGGCATTGGGTATTTCACATGCAGAAGAGCAGGATGCTATACTGTATGAAGAGTACTATTTTGCTTTAATATTCTTCTAGTGGCTCATAACTGGTATATCAATTTTACCTCACTGAGAATGTCTGAAGCTCTCTTAGCCTTCTCCGTTTCCAGTGACCCTAATGACACCCAGCCACAACCTTTCATCCAGTTATTGTAATCAGATTTATATTCATTCTAAAAAGAGAGAGAAAAATGAAGAGTTAAATGGAAGGAGAAAGATTCCATTTGTCTGAGTTACCCATCTGCAAGTGAACTTAAAAATGTTAATTTCCATATGAACAAAACTGGCATTTTGTAAATGGCAGAGGAAAGAAGAAAATACCCAGTTGTAAAAAGGAAAGACCTATCAATCTCTACATTTCCAAAGGGTGCTTCTCTTGTGCTATAAAGTTATTTATCTATCTTCCCTCAAATACACTCATTGTGTACACTCTCCAGTTAACAGAAACACGTTAAGTGATACATTCAAGAGATTTCATAATATTCATATTTTAAAATATGGGCATACTGTTAGGTTTAGACATTGTGTTTTTAAAAAAATGTTAGTAAGTTATCTGAATAGCAGTGTATCACCAATATTTCATTCATATCATGAATTATAATTTCTCACAAATTCCTTCAATCAGAGCAGTTACAATATGGAACTGTAGTCTCCACTGATTTTGTCAATGAAGCTTCTAAATTACCAAAACAAATGTGATCTGGCTTACGGAGCTCAAACGTTTCCTCAGGTGGTTCTGTGAAACATAAATCCTTGAACCAAATATTAAGTTGATACAGCATATGTTATCCACTAGGTATATCAGGAGGCTTTTAACTTACTTGGACTAGGAAATGTTTAGCTTATAGAGGTTACACATTCTGTCAAGTAATCAGGAAGGTTGCAATATTCCTTAGACAACACCAATTTACAGCTTTTCAGTTTCTTGAAAAATGGTAATTTTCATTATGGAACTTGAAAGTTCCATAGAACAAATAAAAAGTATTGAAAAATCTACTGAGGCCTCTTTATGTTCTCAGCATTGAAATTTCTGTAGGAAATAAGTTACACTATTTACAAGTGGTGTTAAAATACACTGAAGTGTTGGTTGTTAATAAAAACTAATTAAAAAAAAAATCACTGTTTCTGGACCAAGACATTTTGTTACTTTAACAACTAAACTGGGGTTCTAATATGAAAAAAAATCTCTCTCACAGTCCCTTATACCATGTCCAGTTATCTCATTAAAACACTTCCCAGTGCACGTCTACATGTGTGCTCCCATTGGGGAGCCCGACAAACTTGAGCCCGACAGGAGCAGCCCAGTCCAGGCTCCGTGGCTGCTCCTATCCTGCTCGGGCCCCCCTTCAGAAGCCATGGGGAGCTCCAGACTCCCCTGGGTGCTAGTCCTGGGCTGGCAGGGGGCATGAGGGCTTAGTCCTGAGCTCCAGAGGGTGAGGGAGAGCTGTCTTGGCTCAGAGGACATCTCCATCCCACATCCGAGGGAGACTGGGCTGGCCCCAGGCTGGGGGGAGGATGGGGGAAAAGTCCTGGCTGCCCAGCAGCTGCCTCTCAGCCATGAAGATACCAGGTCCACAAAAGTATATTTGTATTTTAAAACCCTCTGATGCTTCACACAGGTCAAGATGCTCCTAGAGAAACCTGTCCTGCAAGCCCAGGGGAGTCTAACCAAAGCATCACAATAAATGACTCCAGCATTGTACTTTGAATGTTTGAAAAAATGCATATCAAGATGCCTTCTCTGCCTGAGATGTGTTTCCTGACAATGTCACCAGCAAATCATCTGTGTATATTCATACAGAAAATAACTTGATTTAGACACAGTGAGTGCATCTTCACAAGACACTATACTGCACCTCAGACTAATCTAATGCATAGTAAAGTGTAACCATCTACACATGGACAGCTATTACTATGCAGTATCTTAGTCTAATGTGCAATATTCAGTTACAGGTACTAGAAAAAGAGCACATTAACTAATGTGCCGTACTGCACATGTAGCTTAGGCAGCAGGAGGCCACAAGGGGTGGGGACAGCTGTCCCAGCTGGGTGGGACACTGCCTGCCAGACACATGGAGATCGGGATCTGTCCTGATCTCCACATGGCTGGGAGAGCTGTCCTGGCTGCCAGACAGCTGCCTCCCAGACATGGAGATCGGGACTGGGATAGCTTTCCCAGCCCCAGTTCTCTTGATCTCCACGTGGCTGGGAGGCAGCTGCCCAGTAGCCAGGACAGCTCTCTCAGTCATGTGGAGATCTTGTAAGTTTCCTTTTTTTGTGTTTTTTCTCATTGAAGAGTTCTCTGCTAAGCCAAGCTGGTCTTCCTGCACGTTCAGACAGTTGCTGGTCTTCCTGCACATTGGAACAGTTCATTCCTGTACGCTAAATAAGGCTTCTTTAAAGTACAACCAGCTCTCCTAGACTCCTTTCCCCCTCAGACTGGCCTCCCAGGGCATCTTGCCCATCAGTTACTGAGTTTAAGTCTGCTTTTCTGAAGTCCAGGGTCTTTACTCTGCTGCTTCCTTCCTTCCTTTCCTCAGGATCATGAATTTAATCATCTCGTGGTCACTGCTGCTCTCCTGCATCCCCCAACAATTATTCCCTGTTTGTGAGCAACAGGTCGAGAAGAGCATGACCCCTAGTTGGCCTTTCCAAGACTTGCACAAGGAAGTTGGCTCCAACATGCTCCAAAAACTTCCTGTATTGCTTGTACACTGCTGTATTGCCCTCCTAGCAGATGTCAGGGTGATTGAAGTCCCCCCCATGAGAACCAGGGCCTATGATAGGGAAAATTCTGTTAGCTGTTTGAAGACAGCCTCATCCTCCTGGCCTCACGGTCTATAGCAGCCACACACCATGACATCACCCCATTGTTCTCCCCTCTGAACCTAATCCAGAGACTTTCAACAGGCCCATACCCAGTTTCATACTGTACATCTGAACAATAATACAGCTCTTTCACATAAAGACCAACTCCTCCTCCTTTTCTCCCCTGGTTCTCCTTCCTGACCAGTTTATACCCATCCATGACAATGCTCCCGTCATGCAAGCTAGGCCACCAAATCTCTGTTACTCCAATCGTATCATAGTCTCATGATGACCATGCGAGGACTTAAAATTCTTCCTGCTTGTTTTGCTTGCTTGCTTGGTAAAACACCACTGCACATAATTTTTAAGTGTATATTTAGGATAATCCTTTTGACATATTTGAAGCCTTAAACTTCTCTGCACTAGTTACACTGACAAAACCAGGCAGTACTGCCATGCATGCAAAACCATAACTACTTACATCACTCTGCAGAGCATAGGACTTCTTTGCAAGCTCCATATTAACACTGTCAGGAGGATAAGAGTAGTCGTGGAGGAAATGCTTGTAATCCACATCACTGGCAATAGCCTGAGCTTTCTTAGCCTGAGCAACTGGAATCATGTCCAGGGGTGCTGTATATCTGGTCTTTGACAATTCATAGCCCATTTTGTATTCACGCTGTAAAAAGGAATTCAATAAATACATTTTGCTACTGGATTAACACACAAAACATTTCAGAAAAACAGATGTTCTTTTCAGTAGAATATTTTTCCTGACAACATATTTTACATATTTCAAGTATCTACTAATTCCCCAAGATGGCATTAGTCATATTTTAAAAAGACATACGTTTAAGGTATAGACCATTACTTTTTTAAAATTTCCTTAGAAAAGAAACTGCAATTCATCCAGTATTATTAAGCCATGTTTTGAAAATAGTTTATGGGCTACCTGCAAATATAATGTGTCCTACCACAATGTATTAGCAATGTGTCAGTAGGATTTAAGCCTCCAGTGTACAACACTGATTCAGTGAAAGAAATAACTTCATCCGCTGGCAGCAGTACTGATCTGACATTTTTTTATGTGCACTACCTATTGAACCAGCACCTAACACATATCTTATTAATATGTTACATAAACTAGCTAATAGCTTGATAATGTATAAAGTAACTGGGTTAAGGATAGGGTGCGCCACTTAGAAGATCCTCAGAGGGGATATGTAGTTGGAAGAGAAAATCAATGCTAGGATGCAAGGGACCATAACAAACCATGTGCCAAATAAAGGCTCTGCACAAATAGATGGTGTACCAGGAGGGCTGGAAACAGCCCACTTTCTTACTACTTAGACATTTTCTGGTTAGAATCTAAGATGGTCAGGACATATCACTGTTTCAGTCATGTCTATAAAGGACTAAGCATGAACTTAAAAATAAATAAATAGGAGATTGTCATAAAGGACTTACGTCACTCTGCTGTTTGGCCACTTTCACAGAATGTAACATCTTGGGATCATCATGAATGCTCAAAGCTCCAACCATTTTTCCTTTATTCTTTTCATAGTCTTTCTTATATGCCACCTGCATAGCAAGAGCATACATGTAAAACTATGGCCCATGATCTAACCTAAATTTAGAATGATTATTTTCCTATTCCATACTTACATCGCTTGCAATTTTACTGTGAGCTTTAGCAGCAAGAAGTGGAATCGCATCAACTTTTATTTCAAATTGCTTAGATTTAGCCTTTTCCCAGTCATACTTATAGCAGTTCTGGTGAAAGAAAAATTAATGACATATGATGTCAAATACTGATGTTTTAATTAAAAGATAAAAAACCCATTGTCCCCATCTCATGTAACAAGTTAACACACCAACTATTTAGATAATTAATGCAATTTATGATTTAAAACTTTTCAATCGCTATTCCTACTTATACAAGAATCACTGAACCTAGTTCAGTCACACAAAGAGTCTTTGAAGTAGCTGCAAAGATCCAGCTTAGACCTCCTCCAACTCCAGCTTAGGCCCCTTATACACCTGAGCAACATAAAAAAGACTTCATGTTAATAAGAATCTCAGTATTTTTACAAGGAATCCTGTATATTACTAATATATATTATAATGTTATCTACCAGTGCATCCAGCAGTACATCTATACCTGTGCCTGGAGCTTGTTCATATATCCTACATTTGTTCTTGTCATTAATAATCCAGAAGCAAACAAAAGTTTTGTTATGAATGTGTCCAGACATCTACAGAAAAGTGTAAAATGAATACTTACATCACTCAGGTTATATGCATTGACTCTGGACTGGAGGAAAAAAGGAGCATCTGGCGGTATAGAACATTTGAATTTCTCTTCTTCATGTTTAGCTTTATAATTCAACTGAAAAACATCATCAGAAATATTTTTGTAGGAAATGTACAGCTCATGGGACAGCAGTTAAAAGTGAGAATAAAAGTGAACAAGATATACTTTTTTCAGTTTTACAAATATTCTGTTTTTCCTGTCTCTTGCTTATTTGAATTTGAGGTATACCTTAACTCTATCAGAAGCTGTATGTATCAGGTAGTATAAACCAGTATAGTGTCCTTGACTTCAATGAAGCTATTTCAATTTGCACCAGTCAGGAATCTAGCTCACTTTCCTTAATGTTTATAGTAATGTGAGTTAGATAAGCCATTTTTTAATTTTAAAGTTAAGAATCCTTTATAGCTCTGAAACTACTACAACTGTCAGAAATTCAGCCCAATTCTACTGAATACAGTTTATTTTGATTAGGAAAAAAATATGTATTTTTGCTTTTCAAAAATAGAAACAAAAGGCTAGAAAATGCAGCGTGTTAATGAACTAG
Organism: Crocodylus siamensis; assembly: GCF_052110815.1. Taxonomy (NCBI): domain Eukaryota; kingdom Metazoa; phylum Chordata; order Crocodylia; family Crocodylidae; genus Crocodylus; species Crocodylus siamensis. The sequence goes on along the minus strand of NC_143398.1, from coordinate 219,468,393 downwards.
CCTTTACTTTTCTAGAAGTGAATTCCACTCTTAAATAAGTCACAAGTGAAAATGAGATAGATGATCTCATCCTGACTCCTATCTCTACCCTGAACACAGCTCAGTTATCAGTATTCACTCATCTGAGATCTAGGACTAGAATAGCACAAGGGTTACATTTCTGGATCAAGATGCATTGGCAGAGTTCTATGTTATAAGGCTGAAGAGTGCTTGACCTTTATGTGTCTGGAGTTAACCAGCTATTTGCTCTTAAAAACCCTAAATTAGCTCAATTATCTTAAAGTATATTTACTGGAACAGGCTTAATATATCATCTTATTGTGAGTTAAAATATACATTTTCTCATTATTTTTCATATCTGATACTTCCAGAAATATTTGCACATATAAACAAAACATAATTAAAGGCTTTTTACACTGACTTCAAAGGGCTTTGCAGCATAAATGCATCACTTGCAATCATGGCAAATGAACAAATACATGGGGCTATTCCTACCACATTTTCCACAGCGATAATCCCCTTTCCTGTACACAGGATAATCTCTTGAAGCTATTACAATAAAACCTAACAGAAATACCTTCAGCATTTATAACACATAAAAATGTACCCTTTCTATATTACCATTGAGCAAGTTCTGAGTACCAAATAATGGAAGTATTATATAGAGTAATATGTCCTCTAAAGCAGAGGAGTAAGTGTGTGATATAGTGCTCATTCATAGAGAACCTAAGATAAAGGTTCAGGTTTGATAGCCCAATTTCTTTCAGTGGCACAAGAAATAGCTGGCTCTCCTCTTTCAGATTTCCATTCAAGGGCACCATATTTAGCCGTAGGTCTGACACGCTTCCTTGAACGATAACGTTCTTGAAGGTCCATTTGATAAACTGTTCCAGGTAGTCTTTTTTACAGAGTGACTCCTTATAGTATCACATAATTTGGGTGTTAGTAACAGATTTAGTACGAAGGGATGCCATTTTTCACTATTCTAGAGTAAGAGATAGCAATGTTCTGAGCACCCTCAATAATACTGAAGTCAGTAGGACCTATGGCTACTTATTATTTTTCAAGAAGTTTGCAGAACTTGTTCTATGGAGCTAGGAGAGCAAAAATCTTTCATTGCCATAGACTGAACAGGGACTTAGATGACATCAGTGTTGTTCGGAGGAATGCAGAATGTTTTATCAGGTGGTATCTAGTTGCTGTCATTTTTGATATAGAGGCTGCAGGTGTCTGTGTGCTCTGGAAGGCCAATGCTAGCAAGTCATCTTCCAGATTTCAAAGGTGATGCAGAAAACACAACTCAGATATGTGTTTGGTGGCAAAAGCTCAGAAAGGTTTATTGTTGTCAGACAGCACACCAGTTGGCCTGATTAATAATCAGTTCAACCTAGTGAAGCGTGTCCCTGACAGGAAAAGACACTGTATATTATCCATGCATCCCTAGGTCTCTACGAGACAGATTTCCCAACCCCTGTATTTATACTTCCATGCCCCCCAGTTTTGTGCCAACTCTTATGTCTCTCTCTCTTTTGAGATGTTCGTCTCTACTTCTTTAATTTGCCAACTTTTTAGACACCTACACTTATTATCTATCTCATTAGTAAATTCTAAATTTCTACATTTGTCCTTGTGTTTTTTAGCTGCTGTTCTTGTACTACACCTTTAGTGTCTTTTTGCTCATTAGTGTGGATTTTTTTTCTTCCTTACTGGGTCATCCAGCAGTCAGGAGGCTCCTTTCTCCCATACCACTTTTCAACACTGTAACTTAACTATAGCTTAGCATAACTATGATCTAGCACAACTAGAACTCCAGCAATCAGCAGTAGCCCTAAAATGGTTCTTACCTTATGAATATTTGTTCTCATTATATAGACCTAGTGGTATTTCTAACTATTACTGGAGTTGATTCCTTCATTAAAGCCCATACTGAGGATCAAAGAAATTATTGTGACTACCTAACATTTTCTTTTTTAGTGTGGTGCTCAGTTGCCTTCCTTTTCTTTCCAGCTCTCCCATTTTAAACCTTTTAACAATATGTACCACTAAAAAAAATTTGAGGCTAGTCAAGTCTCTCAGCTGAAAAATTATAAATAGCTCATTGTGTAAAAAATAATATTATATCTCTCACAGTTATAAGACAAGCATGAAGAAGAAGAGAACATCTGGTAGAAAGAGATTAAACACAAAAAAACATTACTGCAGATGAAACAATTTTGGAGGAGATTTGAAATTTGCACATAGATTTGATTTTAGAAGTCCAATCAATCTCTATTTTCTACTGATGTAATCTCATTGGCCTGCACCAGTTGTATCACCTGCTTATATTAAACAAGGCAAAATGAAAATGTAAAATCATGGTGTTTTGTTTGTCAGGTGACTTACATCACTCAGCTGTTTGGTATTGATCTGTGCTTGCTTCATTACTGGAGAGTCAGACACCGAAGTAAATTTGATTTGATCCGGATGTTTTTTGTAGGTATACTAGAGGACAAATAAAAATGTGCGTTACCAATGCATACACGTACGTAGAGTTTGCTATCAAATACATTACTATATCATCTGGAGTACAGTTAATAATGTGGAAGTTAAACATACATGCATCCACTGGTTCCTGTGATGATGTTTTTCAATGAATAAATCAGCAGAATGAGAGTAAATTGATTTTCAATATGTTTATTAAAAAAACACCATGTACAGTTGAGAAGCTTCCTTCTTTGTTTTATGTATCAGAAAAAAATAAATAGAATGAGCATATCCTGACCACTAGATGTCACAAAAAGCTCCTAAAATACATATATATCTGGTCTTCAAAAAACAGCCTCATGAAAGGGTCTGATGCAAAGCCCATGGAAGTTGATAGGAATCTTTCCATTGACTTCCATGGGCTTTGGACAAGGCCCTTATACACATAAGCATTTGAACTACTGCTGTGTACTTACGTCTTTACATTGGTCTAATTTCTTTGTAGCTTCATACTCTTGAGTTATGGTTTGAGGGAAGTAGCATTTTGTTTTTTCTTCCTCATAATCAGCTTTGTAATTTTTCTAGGAGATAAAGACAATATTAAATAAATAAGTATAATGGTTTTGCCCTGAAATGAGAGTATAGAAAATAACTCAAATGCCATTATACTTACATCACTCTTCATAGCTTCAACTTTCATGCAGTGTGCATGGTGTGGGTCTTCATAGCTGCCTATATAGTGTCCTAAGATATTCTTTTGATATGAGTCTTTATATCTAGCCTGAAAAATAATCCCACATTTATAAAAATACAGAATTGAGAAAGCTGATTCAAAAACACAGGAACAACTGCAAATATACATACATCACTAAAGTTGTGCAAAGCACTATCAACTTGAAACTTCGGAGTTTCACAGTAATTCATATTTGTTCCTTTTGATTTCTCATAGTCCTCCTTGTATAATTTCTGCAAAAGAAAATAAAGTAAAGTAATGAGGAAGATTCACATTCATGAGAAGCTGAGTATTACTGGTCTAGATTGTGATATCCCACAGTAAATAACAATTCATATGATAAACTGCAAATAATAAGTGGTTCAATGAAGAGACTTTACTGTAAACAACTGACAATTTGTTTGTTTTTTAAACATTGCTTAAATTGTTTAATCCAAATTTTGTGGTACTTACCTCATTTAGAAGATTTCCTGCAACTTTTAGCTGTCTGAGTAACGGATTCTCTGTAGCAGGAAGCACGTTATAATCTGCTTTATCTTTTTTCTTTTCATAGTCTTCTCTGTATTTCACCTACAGAAATTAAACAAAATTTGTTTCTGTGTTGGCATTCACCTTTTCTGGGGGGCTGCTCTTGGAAGCCAAGAATGTATATAATGTCATGTAACGTAATACCAAAGCTATCGCTGAATTAGTTTGCTGAGGTAGCAGAAGTAGTATAGCCATGCTAGATAGTGCTCCAGGTGGGCTAGTATAGTTTCTCAACAGAACTAACTAGCCTAAGCAGGGTGCTCTGTTAACCTAGCTCTGCCACAGTTAGCCCAGGTATCTCCACATAGCACTGGATTATGCTTTTTAAAGAAAGAGTGAAAGTCCTTGCACAATTACACCCCAATAGGATGCCAATAAACTAAATATAACACCCAATACAATGCAAACTCTTCTCATGTACCCGCTTTCATGTAATATATCTAAAAAAAAAAATGTGCACCTTGTGAACAAACTGTTCTACAAGCTAAATTCCAATTGACCTGGATAATTATAAAAACATACAGAGGTCTCTTCCTGAGGCACACTGCAGCTTTTGTGGGTTTTGGTTTTAGGGCCTTGCTACATGGTAAATTTAAATGGCTTCTGGAGCTTTTAACCCCTGAATTGGCTGCAAATTAACACTTTTAAGTGGCTTAAAGTACTTGTTATTTGGCTTAAAGTTAAACCACCGCTCCAGAGCAGAATTATCGCTAATCTGCCTAATTTTGCTCCTGTTCCATTAAGGTGTGGCCACTTCCTACAGCTATTCCACCCAAGTCGAAGTCCTCCATCATCCCAGGATGCAATGGCTCCTCCAAGTCAGGGCAAGCAGAGACACTGGGGTGCAGCAGGGCAGAGCACAGTGCTTCTGGGGGCTGCTGACCCTTGGAGGGCTACCAGCCTGACAGGTGCTGCCTCAGCTCCAAGGAGCCTGATCTTTTTTGGAGCTCAGGCAGCGCCCACCCAGATGGCAGCCTGGGCGGGGGCAACATGGGGGGTTGGGATCTGAAGAAAAAAAGGACTGGGCCCCTCAGAGCTCAGGCAGCGGGTTATCCGAGTGGTTGCAGGAGGCACCACGGCCGCTAGGCACTCTGAAGCTGTGGTGCTTGCTTGTTTGACAGGAGTAGCGAGCCAGTCCTGCCCCTAGCTTTTAGTCCTGCCCCTGCTCACCAAGCTTCTAGTGGCAAGTCACAGCTGTGCAGGTGAAGGACAGTCAGAGATAGTTTTTTACCTTACCATGTAAGCGTTAAGCCGAACAACACTAAGCTGATTAACATTTGTTCAGTTTACAGCATAAGGTGCAAAAAGGCCCTTACGTACTAAAAGACCTAAGGTTATGGAGTACTGGGGAGGGTTTCACGGCTTGTGCTATGTTCGAGAGGGGCTACAGCGGATGCTGTTTTACATTATTGCCTGTAGTGAAAGACTAAATGAACCAGATAGTCCTTCCCAGTACTAATTAAGACAGTGTTCTTAAATCACTGTATCATGACCCAAAGGGGGCCATGAAAAGAAACAAGGAAAGAGGTGATATGGCACAAAATGCTGATTTGTTTTTTCAGAAAAAAACCCAGAAAATACCACTGGCTCTTTTCATCATCAAGCACCCCTTCGAGTATTCTCCGTCAACCTCTCAAAACAGATATACAATAATTTAAATAACTTCCATGCTACCCATTGTTAGCACTGATATATTTACTTTTCTGGTAATTATAAGAGGTTTACAAGTATTTGGAAATTCGAATAAGGGCACTGCCAATCTGATAAGGCTTAAAAACATTGATCAGGATATATCTTAAATTTAGAAATACTGGGCCAGATCCTTATTAATATGAGGCAATGGAGCTACACTGATTCATGCCAACTGAGGATCTGCTTAGACAAAACAGAGAGGAAAGTTTTATACCAATAGGATATTGCAGCTGCAAATCTTTATTAATTCTAAGAGTCATTAGGAGCTTTGCAGAAGTATACTAAAATCCGCAATGTAAGACAAATTTTTTGGACAACTTCAGTGGCAACTTGTGTACAAGGGCTTCAGACTGGGCCCAAGATAAATATATAGGAGATGTTCTTAACATACCTTACTGGCAGCAAGTCCAGCTCGTTTATTGGCCTCATACTCTGGAGTTTCAGTTTGCATAAAGTAGATTTGGTCTTTCATGTTCTCATAGTCTTCCTGGTATTTTCTCTGTGTAAGAGAAAATATATAAAATACATTAACCCTATACATTAGCCATCTATGAGGTAGATTAAATAGAAAAAGACCAGTTCTATAAATGGAAAAGAAAAAATTCAAGCTTTTCAATTGACAAAAGCAGCATTAAAACAGTATATTTGAAAGAATGTGTAAATAATTCGCTTACCGTACTTATATTGTTAGCATTCATTTTTGCAACTGCAACATCGTAGCAAGGAGTTTGACTCCACTTGCCTTTGGCCTTTTTATAGTCCTCCTGGTACTTAAGCTACAACATAATAACATGAAATAATGAAGGTTAATCTTATGATAATGAACTAAACTAAACTAAGCTTAAATAAAATAAAATAAAATAAATGACAACCTTTCTGGATATTGCTCTGCATCTCTGCTTCACAGGTCTGTTTTCAAAACTGGTGCTTTAAAAACACAGCTTCAGGTTTGAAAGTGCCTTAAATTCCCTTTGTTAGCTATTGCCTAGATGTTTGAAGAACAGTTTAACTTGATTATTTCACTGATTAGTTAATCTCTGGTTCCCTCTTGTTGTCTCCATTGGATCTGTGAAGCTGATATTTGAAATAATTCTTCTATTCCACAACATTTTCACCAAAATGGAGGTTGTTTGCCATTAGTCTACTCCAGTGGATGGCACTATGACAAATTCCTTTGGTGAAAACTGATTTAGGTTCCAGAATACACAAGCTCTGCCAGAAAATTTCTGCCAGAGAGCATATGGCTTTCTCCCTCTGCCCCACAAAATCTACAATAGCACACTGAACAATACGCACCAAACTTGGCAAATTTATAGTTGCTTAAAATTTGTACCAGCTTGCTGGCAATGCAAGATGGGGCTGCTCAATTATTCCTGAATCCTACTCTCCTCTGTCACTTCTAACAGTTGCCACCAGATTTTCTTTTTACACAATTGGTTGTAGTAGGAAAAGCAGTTGTCATATAGCAGTAACTTTTTTCTTCACTCTTCGTTTTCCCATCTCCATGTCTATACACAGCTTGGTTTCTCTTAATGCTAAATTCTCCTGCATGTATGTATTACCTGCCTTAGATTTAATAAACTGTTGTACCTTTTTATAAAAAAGTATTATTTTTTCAGATGCACTAATTTCACCAGCTGTATTTCCAGCTCTAGTTGTTTCAACACCCACTCAGTGGATCAAATTCTTTCCTGAATAAAAAGATCTCTTTTTAAGTCACTTATATAAATTCTGTTTGCACTCAGCACTGAGACTTCACTTGCATACTTCTAACCCAGGCAACCTATTTTACCCTCTCAAGTTTACCGTTTCAGAAACAAAATATTATAGAATCCTAGTGGACTACCCAAACTAATGTAGGCCTGGGTATAGTCCTTATGACTTTGATCAGACTACACTCAAGATTATCAGGAAATAAACTATTGTTTGTTCAAGCTCCATTTCATAATTGACCTAGTGCAAAGGTTTTGATTTGATGTCATTATACTTCAGGTTTCATCGTGGTACTTCACAGTAATCCTTATCCCAAAAGATACGTGTACTTCCATACTGGTTCAGTTATTACCTTGCTGATCAAGAGTGGATATGCCAAAATATTCTAACACAATCCTATTGTCTTCACTGGCATGAACTATATGCTGTAGACTACTACTACTATGTCATTAGCTTTAAATAATGACTGTTTCTTCCGGCCATTCTCATGACAATTTTTTTTACATCCATTAATCTTTTGACCTATATTTATATAAGGTTGTAAAGAAATTTCGCCATCTGAAAAAATCTCTAAATGATTGATTTATTTATTTATTTGCAACCTCAAAAGATATATAATTGCAATGTTTTAATGTTGTGTTGCCATTTATTACTGGTACAAAGCAATGTGTTCACATATATTTTTTAATCACAGCTGAATTCTGAACTGAGTTGAAATCCTACTTTTAGCTTAAAAGATTATATGATTTTGTCCTCATTATTTGTTAAGCATTTCTCTCCCTACACTTCAACCCATCTCCTGAATTCTTTAGTACATTTTATTACAACTACAGCTAGATATAGAGTAGAGATTATTGGTGCCAGAGCTCTTGATAATCATCACTCAAAATCACTGAGTTTAGTGCTTGATTCTAGTATCTATTTAGTATGCAAACTAAGGATGGAGACATTTTGTTTGCCAAACTCTTCTGCTAACTGAGGTCTGTGAACTTAACAGCATTTGATTTTGTGTGTGTGTGCACTCATGCACACGTCTGTGTGATGACTATTCAGTGAAATGAATATTAAAATACATTTTATTTCATCAGTCAGCTTGATCACTCTTAGGTATATTTCATACAAGAAGATCAACTGTCTAACTTATCAGATGTTTTCTTAAATATAATCAATTTACTCCATATAAATACCATATTGTATACAAAATGCAATATTTTCTCACATACAACATGCACCTTTCCCCAAAAAGTCCACCCACCAGAATTCAGGTGTATGTATTAAGTGGGGAAGCAGATTGCTTCACTTCAGAGGTGTTAAAGATCATCTTCTTTTTACTGGTCTTGATGTTCCATTAATCTATCTAACCTTTCTTAAGGCAATTTTACTGTCTGCTAGCTGCTTCTCATCAATTTCCTGTTTCACAGCCTTGGAAACTCTTTAGCTCTTCAAAATCATAGAACCATTCATGAAGACTCGTCTTCAGTAATAAATATGGCTTCAGCTTTAGTGAAGCAGGAAAAGAGGGTGAGCCAGATGAAGATTCTGCCATTCAAAAACAAAGGTGTGTAGTATATTCCAGGGTATGTTTTATGCAAGAAAATACAGTAAAATGCAGTTGGACCTATAAACATGCTGCTATTCGAATGTGAACAAGCAGCATAATAGACATCTCAGTAATGGTTGTCAACTGTAGTGTACAGAGCACTATAAGAGGAGAAGAGAAGCAAAGGGAAAATAGAATGGGAAGTTGAGGAAGGTAGGAATGTGTGACTGTTAGGCAGACAGCAAGAGACAGAAAAACAGGTTAAAGAGGGATAAAATCCTAGACCCAGTGATGTCAGTAGAAATTTTGCCATGTCACCTGAGATGTCAGGATTTTCCCTGAGATTTCTGAGGAGAAAGGAGGTAAACTAAGGAACTGATGAAGAAGGAATAACTGGTATTCCTAACTGAAGACCATATGGTCTTTCTATTCCCTAATTTCTTAATTATTGTTTGAACCCAGTTGGTATCTAACGTACATGCACTTGAATGTTCTTTCCTCTCCAGCATCTTTAGTGGGGGTTTTAGGCTAGAACAAGCCCTGGAGTATACTCACATCGCTGCGCTGCTTAGTCACTTTCTTGGCAAGTTCCATATCAGGTGGGTCTGGCAGAGAAGTGTATTTAGCTTTCCGTTCATCATGCCCTTTTTTGTAGACAATCTGAAATAAAGAAAGAGGTAAACATTTACAAGAACTGCCTGTTTAAATAAGCAACAGAACATTTTCTTCTGACTTCACTAATGCTTCTTTTAACAGAAGTACTCATTTTCACTTCTGCAACATAAACTCTTTGAACCAATGCAATTACTGTGGAGTCTTCTGAGAGAAAATAACTAATTTGTTAGGACACTATTTTTAAATAAGCAAATACTTTGGATTTTACAGATATAATCCTGTAAGGGGCTGACCTCAGTTCTCAGAGTTCTCCAATAAACATCAATGAGTTACACACACATTCTCACATATCCATATAGGTGTACTGTTATCCTTGTTTTACAGGTGGGAGAACTACGTTTATACATAATGTGACCATATGTCCTGGTTTGACTGGGACGCTCCCAGATTCCATAGGCTAGTCCCAGCTGGTTGGTCAAAAGTCCCAGGCCAGAATCCAGTGGGGAGACAGAGGGCACACTGCACCAGGCAGGTGGTCAGGAAGACACCACTGCTGCTGTGTGGGACCAAAGACATGCCACATGTGGACAGGGTGACACCTGCTCCAGCCCACCCACCTTGCTTCTGCATATTGGCAGTAGTGCCTACCTGTCTTGGACACTATGCCATGACACCTCCCCACCACACTCTGGCCTGGGACTTTTGACCAACCAGCTGGGACTAGGCTATGGACTCTGGGAATGTCCCAGCTAAACCAGGACATATGGTCACCCTATTTAGAGGCCCAGCTCTGAAATATATTAAATGACCTCGTGTCACACTAAATACAGCATATCAGAGACTTAATAACTTGATTAAATTAATTCCTGTCAATACAACTCAGAATTTTCAACCTCTTCGATTTTTATATATATAACATGCCATGTACAAACCATACATTCAGTATGTTTCTATACAGAAAGGACTTGTTTCTCTATATATACAGCAGTCAGTACATTTTCTCTACATATACAGCAGCCAACACCATTACGATGGCTTTATGTCAGTGTAAGTCTACTGAGAAGTTGAGGATATCAGTGTAACACTTCCACAATAGTGGAAGAAGAGAAGTGGGTTTTGGTACTTACATCGCTGAGAGCCTTTTGGGCATTTGCTACTCTTCTCAGTTCTGGACTGTCATCATATGGATAAAACAATGTTTTGTCTCCTTCCCAGTCTTCTGTGTAGAGTTTCTTAAAGACAAAAAAAAAATATCAGACAGTAAATAATTTTTAATGAAATAATTCCCAACTAGGAATACTACTTGCACTTTAGTGCTCTAAGCGAGCTGCTGCTCTTACCTTACTATATAGTGCTGTATTTTTTATTGCATTAACAAGCTCAGGAGCATCAGGGGGAAGCAGGTATTTGTCTTTAGTTTCCTCCCAGTTCTGCTTGTATAAAACCTGGACGGAAAGACCATACTGTTAGTCACTCTGCCTTTTAGAAAGCACTTACACCTGTTCATAAATGGTCTGCTTCTAAAGATTTTCAGAAATCACAAATGAATGGAATCTAATAACTATATCCATGAGGAAAAGTTAAGATTTATATTTTTTTCTTTTTTGATCATGTTCTCTCCCAATTATTTTCTTTCATTTTGTCTCCTACAAAATGTTACACTGTCCCAAGCTAAAAAACTTACTGCAAATTGAGCCAATAATGTCCATATTTTTTTCATACAGTGGCTAAGAGTCTTACCTTGCTCACTTGTTGTGATACTTTCTTTGCGTGCTCTATATCCTTTGCCTTTTCATCAACATGGCAAAGAGTCTTGGAAACATCACCAGCCATGCGGTATTTAACCTAGGTCAATACATGCCAAGATAGATTTATCTTATTCCAATAAAACAACAAAGTGAAACAAAAGTGATAACTTTAGAAAATAGAATACCAGTTTTTTTCCAGTCTAGTAACTACGGCTAAATGCCATAGTTCAAGTAATGCATTTACTGAAGAGGAGCCACTCTATTTAAAGCGTCCACAGTGTCTCCTATATTCAGCATCCCATGCTTCAAAATGGCAGGAGGAGCGTGTTGAACGAGCTTTAGTAAAGTGCCCCGAACTAACATTTTGAAATGTGAGGACACTGAATACATGAGACACCATAGCTGCTGGAGTGTGCTTATTAGCACGTTCCAGCAGACTCAATTAATCGAGTTTGCTCCAATGCGCTGTAATTACCACATGCCAAAGCAGACATCCCACATATCTACAGGCACCCAAAGGGCCATATTCAAATGGTTCATTAGGTATTTAAATAGGGCTTAGGTGGTATTTAGCTGCTAAGTCTCAAACTGAGGCAAACTGTAAGCAACCTCACAAATCCTCAAATGCCTCCATGCTTGACTGGAAAGTTCCTTATAGACGTCTGCAGGTGTTGTATCTAACTCCCCAGAGAGACTTTCACTTGTGGGTATGGCCTGACCTCATCTAACTTACATTAAAAATGTTGAATTTGGGTCAGAAAAGGAAGTGGTTGTGGTGCTTATGATTTACCCAGTGGTAAGAGCCCTCAGCAAAGAAGTGGGAGACCTGGATTCTAGACCCTAACAAGTTCGAATTCACATCTTTCCACCTTCATACTACAGAGGAGGTTGGACAGGGGTACTACAGGGCCAGAAGAATAGGAAGCAAAAAAGTATTGCGTCACTGTAGCCAAGAGGTTGGGGAGAGTCCTTAATTCCAGTCCCTGCTGCATACTTAACATAAAATGTATAAGCCAACCTGATGCACAGGACTCTTCCACAAAGGGACTGCTATAAACAGTGGGCTCCTTCTTACCTCATCCCAGCACTGTTTATGCATATTTTTAAACATTGTTCTAAGAAATAAAAAGCCCTGTCATCAGGAAGTAGAAACCAAGACTCCCCTCTTCCCAGGAAACCACCATCCTTCCTCGGCCACAGAGAAACATTCCCTCCTCCTTGGTCTCCTTCTGGCCCTAAAAGTCTTGTTCTTATGGCTACCCTGTGGCCCAACTTCAACAGTAGTTGCTTAACCTGCCACTTCCTGAGTGAGTGTTTTAATCACTAGGTTATAGAGCAAATGGCAGGCACCACCACTTCGTTCTCCTCTTCAGAAGCCATCAGGCAACTATCCTCAGAAACGAGACAAGGGTTTTTGAACTAGAGGTATATGCAGATGCCTAGTGGACAGTGCAGCTCAGGTTCCACCGGTGTTTCTTATTGGCTACTTCTCTGGACATCTGTTATTGGCATCTCTGGCCTTTCTCAATCAGCCACTGGAGAAGCCATCTGCTCTCCTCTTTCTATTAGAACACTTCTGCATCTCCAGAGTCTCTCCCCGACTGTATATGGACCTAAACACCTAACCCATCAAATTTAATCAGTTCTCTGAGAAGTGAAACTAAGTCACCCACATGCAAGGTGCAAGTTCTAATCACTGAAGGGAAGCAAAACCACTTACAGGAGACCACTGGGCCACAGTTTTGCAAAAAAAAGCAGGTATACACACCTAATGCCAGGACAGTGCTCTGTGTTGTGAATTACAGATCACATAAAAGTACTACATTTCTACCAGGAGAATTGCTGTTCTCCCAGAAGAAGAAACAGGTGTACAATTGTGTTTCTGTTTCTTCAGACCAAAAATGGTGGTTCCAGGAGAAAAATAACCCAACTTCAAACCAGTAGAAGCTGTTCCCAGAAAAGTCTCTCCAAGGAGAAAAAACACATGTACAGCCAGAGATATTAGAGAGAGGTACTTTCATGCAGCCTTGAGATAGGCACCTAAGTCCCTGAAGAGAGATGGTAGATTATTGGTGGCTCCTTACTCAGCATGCTGTGTTTCAGGGATCCCATTCTTCAGCAACTGTACAGGAATCTAGATCCCTAACTGGAGAATGTGTGGTAACCATCTGGCTACCTAGCAGAAAAGTTTGGTGCTCCAATGATCAGCATTCTCACTCCCAAGTCCTCTTGCAGACGCTACATTTGAGTCACGTTTTTCTGATTTTTTTTAAAGGCACAGACCCAGAAACTAGTTACATGAAAATAGAAATGTTTAAACATATTTTAAAGATCCACTTCTGTGATTATTAAGTGCCTACTGCCTATAAGAAGAATATAAGGTGTGGGAAGGGCAGCAGGGTATAGCCTGCAGTGTCATTTAATCCAGTGCTTTATACTTTACCAGTATTCCCCATTACTGTCTTTAATTTCATATCAAAATCTTTTCTTCAAACCCATGTTGGCCCCAGTCAACTGGAATCATTATTCAGCTGGTCATGGACCATTATCTCCCCTTCTCTAAGACACAGAGGCCTAAATTCCAAGCTGAGTCCTAGAATTTCAGGCTTGTCACTGAGTCTGCATTTCTGCCCCAAAGATCCTGGTAGTGTTTCTGCCAAGCTTACAGTTTCACTTCCTGTAACATTTACTATCTGGTTTCTGTCTCTCTGCTAATATTTAAATGGATGCTCTAAAATACATAGTTCCTTTACTCTTTTATATCTAATTTACTTTATTAGATATGGCACATACCTCACTAAGCTGGTCTTGTACTTTCTTGATTCTTCGAAGTTCTGGAGTATCACTTGTTACAGCATATGGCTTTCCTTTTTCTTTCATGAACTTTTGTTTGTATTTGTTCTGAAATAACAGAGTACAGATATTACTGCTCAGACCTCCCAAAGTTCCAATATCCAAAGGCTCTGGCAAAGACAATGGAAATCAATTTTTACATTCACTACTATAGAATCTATGAATCATTTGGTCATATTCTCAGCATAGCTCCTCTGTTTCTTCTCTTAAGACCACATTATATTGTCCCAATATGATATATTTTAGTCTTTTGGAGGGTTTGGTTTTGATCGCCTCAAAATTACTCTCTAAAAATCTAATAACATTTTATTCAGATATCTCAGAACACAGTGACTCAAACTCAACTCTTGCTTATGCATGTACAATGCCTTAAAAGTCAGTGAGTGGCATTGTGCAAGTGGAAATAAGAGTAGAATTGGTCCAGCAGTCTTATGAAAAGGAAAAGTATGCCTAAATCCTATCTGATCCTGTTCTCATGGTCATTGGCAAGACCAGGTTTGGGCCTAATGGGATATTAAGTCTGGGATTTTCAAAGGGAGTTTGACATCCAACTTCTGTAGACTTTGACTTTGATTTGGGAAATCCTCGAGAGGTCCTTAGTCCAAACCTAACCTGTTTGCTATAGTTAAAATGAGAATCAGTGCTAGAGAGCATGAGATGAGGTCATGCCTTTAGTCAGGTCTTTGCCTAGAAGAGTAACCTAGAATATTCTTGTTACATGGTTGCAGGACTAGGCCATGGATTATGATACATTTGGAAGCAAATATCCTACCCGCTTATAGATTCAGTCACCTCTACCAACCTACCAGGAACCTTTTTCCTATATTTCTTAATTGCAGATTATCAGAATAGAAATGTCCAGATCCAGCAAAGTTTCAATAATAGTGCACAGCACCTTATACTGTAGAAGTAAATTGCTTTGTCTATACATTAGCTGTGCTTCACACAACATGTATTTAATTAGAATTAGGCTAGAACAAGCAACCTAGACCTGAAAACCTTTCCCTCAGACTCTGGGAAACTTTGGATCTAGAGCTAGACTTTGCAGCTTGGGCCTATGGCTTTACTTCCTCTAATATAGGAAGGAGGTAAAGAAACATGCTTGAGCTTTGTTTCTCCCACACTTCAGAGCTTTAGGTTAGTATGCCCACATGGTTAGGAAACTGTGACAAAGACAGTTTAATTTAATTGACCAGTCAATGCTATGAATAGGACCCAGAAATGAGCTCTCCAGACAGCACCCGATATCCCTTCCTCAAGCCATTTTTTGTGACATTTTGATTCATTACTGCAGTGATAACCAAGGATCAAACTGACTACAAAGCATAAAAATGGGCAAACACAACATCAGGGTTTTCTACAAAACATGATAAATATCTTGAATGTGGGACTCAAAGTAACAAGCAGGAATGACATAATGGGAATAATTTACCTCACTAAACAGGTCCTGCATTTTATGACTGTGTTTTAGATAAGGCGTCATAAACTTAGATGAGTCCACTTTTGTCCGTCTGACTTTCTTTCTGACAGGAGGTGCTGCATGTTCTACGGTCTGTACGGTTGTTGTGGGGCCCTCAAAGCCTGTCCTGGTGATGGTCTCAGTGTACTCTGTGATCACCTGGGAGTAGAGCCAAGATACAATTATTCAGTTTTTAAATATAAACCACCATTTTGTTTTTGGAATTTTTCAAGACTTCTATTTGTTAAAAGGGTGTTTAATTTCACAATGGAATTTTGACCATACCATGGGCTAAAAATCAATATCTTGTTCTCTGTTAGGATTGCCAATGGGCCATTTACACATGATCCAAGATGACATGAGGACTCAGTTGATTCACCAAGTTCTAACTCAAACTTCCTTAGTTATCATCCAACAGCTCTCGAGTCCAGAGGGCTTTCTGCTGCCTCTTTCCACATGCATAACTCCCACTGACGTCAGAGGGAATTTTGAGTGCTGACTGATGAGAGGATAAGTCCAAAGGGTAAAAATGTTCTGAATACTAAAGGCTATATTGACTGGCACATAGTCTCACATCAACAGCTCCTGCTGATGTCACTGGGAGTTGTGACAGTCGATCAAAGGCACGTATGACCCTTCAAAGGGTTTTTAGCCACAAAATAGTAAAGAAATTGAGACAGCAAGATGTAACTAATAAAACCCTTCATATCTTTGCAATAAGTAAAGCATTTGCTGCTTAATGTTCAGATACCTTTCAGAATCCAGTCTTTCTACAAATGTACATTTTCTGATGTGGACAATCAGATGATAATCATGGAAGAGGCATATTTGATACACAAAGGAAAGCAATGGAAAGAGCTGACAGACAAAACTGTTGCCTATGCCTTTAGACCAACAAATATCCATGGAAAGACCTGGAAACATGCCCCTATTTAATGTTAATGATTTAAGTTCTCATTCATGCTCTAGGCAATAATTTTAGTGCACATAAGTTTCTAATCAAAGCACTCACAGAAATGGTAATTATACATGACAAAAATAAATTTGCTTCATAACTACATGAATAATTAAGTATCACATCTTGGTTCATAATAGATTTTTTTTTAAAAGGGACTTTCAAAAAGGAATGAATGAAGCTTAGCTTTCAGTTTATTTGCATTAATGTGATACATACACCCGATTAAATATATTCATCCTTACCTAAAGAAAAAATTGTTAGCAATATCTATCTTTCACAAGCTTTGTTTCTTCTGTGTTCACTAAGGGTCCATATAAACGTTCACCACATGATTGCAGACCAGGAGTGGAGCGTACAGACATTCACCAGTGCCAAAAGAGCCATGTAGAAAACTGTGTGCAAGTAACTTGGAGTAAGGGAGAGAGGAGCGTGGAATTATGGGTGCTAACAGGTCTGAGGGGGAGTTTGGCAGGATCAGGCTGGATGGCCGGTTTGGGGGGATGGGGTTGGTGGGTCTGCAGAGGGGATTGTCCGTTCAAGGTTGGGAAGTCAGGAGGGTAAAAACAGCCCAGTCAGGGTCAGGGGGGTAGGAAGCGCTCAGCCCCGAGGGTGGGGAGAGCAGCTGGGCTTTCCCAGCCTCAGGGCTGTGCTCCAAATGTGTGCAGTTGTTTACTGGATCGGGTTAACCTGTTCCCAGTCTAAGTTAGTTCACCCACTTAGGTGAACTAGTTTAGATCAGACCCACCATATTTGGCCCAATTTAAACCCCCTGAACATCTGCACAGATGAGCATTTAAATCAATCTAACACTAGTCAGGTCGATCTAAATGTAATATCTGTATATACCCTAAAAACTCTTAACGATACATTATTATTCACTCCACTTCTACAGCAAGTTGCTCTGTATCCATTCATTTCTAATATGTGATACCTCATTAACAGCATGTTTCTTAGCATTAAATAGCACTTGAGATTCTGAAAAGTGTGCATATGGTGACAATAATCTGACAAATATTACCTGTTACTTCTTGTTCCCTGCATATTGAGAGTATGGATACATATATTCATGCATACATTCATTATATCTATCCATTATCTACTTCGTATTTACTTCAATCTATTCTGCAGTACAGAAAGATTTCTTTTGCAACCTTTTATGTTCATACACACTATTTCTGTTCATATTCAGTTTGTAAGATGCCATTCTTATTAAAAAGAACTGTTTCCATGTTTTGCCCTATCTCTGATCACCTAGTTTCATAGTTTCACAGATGTAGCATCACTAATTAATTCAATAATTTGTATGTCTAACAGAGCTATTCATATAGATTTTACTATTCTTACCTCTTTAAGGTAAAATATTTCTCATGACATGAGATTATGCCAAAGCATGCACTAACAATTTCAGTTTTGGTGTGAGAGTGTTTCCTTCTAAACAAAGGGACCTGTTTCAAAATTTTCCCTGCTTAAGTAAAATGCCCTTTGATAAAATAGGAATTTTGACTAACTAGTAATTCAGCACTGTCTCTCCCAAAGGCAACTTTATCGTGCCATGAGTCCCCGTGAAGTCAGTGAGTGTGGGGGTTTTTTATCAGTAGTCAAATCAGACTCAAGGAAGGTAGTGTTGCAATAGGCAAGCAATATTATGCATCTGATATATCAGATTTACATTTCTCCCAGGAAAATTACCATTACAGAATAGAGATTTGATTATTATAAGCCGTGGCCTTTCTAAATTTTTATTTTATTAGTTATGAAGTCTGTTCTTGGCTATATGTTAAGAGTAAACTACAATAGCATGTGAGCCTATGGGTTATGATATTAAAGGGAAAACAGGGGGCTGAGGGGTCATGGGCACTAAGGCGCACAGTTGACAGCCCAGAGGTTGCAAATTCCAGGCCATAACAGAATTCCAGGCACAGTCCCATCAGATTCCAGCAATTCTGCAAATTCACTGGGACATGAGAAGGAGGGGAGGAAAAACAACCATAACAAAACAACAAGCAATTGTCTCCAACTCTTCCATCTCATATTTATGCAGTCAGAACCATGAAACAGCCCTCAAAACACACAAAATGGTCCATGCACTTGGTACATTGAGTTATTAATATTATCATTTGCTTCACATGCAATTTCACAGAGGCCTTTACCTCCTCTGGTTCACCCTCCTCCACAATCATCTCTTCAATGTAGTACTATAAATAAAGGACAAACTTTATCATTTCACAAGAACACACAACACTGTAAAATGACTATTTTCTCTTTGAACCAACAGCCCCACTGCCTGGGAAATAGCTGTAATTCATTAGTGCAGAGGCTGCTTTTACACTCCTGACAGAGCTCTGAGTTTCCCCTTTATACTAATAATGTTAAGCATTGTATTGCCACACCTGACATATATTTGTCCAACTTGTTCTTAAAACCTACAGTAAAAGGCATTCGCTTTCTTCCTAGGTACCAGTTCTACATCTTAATGATCCCTAGGATGTTTGGAGATGGAGTTTCCTTCTAATATCAAACATAAATTCCCTGTTCCTTCAATTTAAACTAATTATTTCCTGCTCTACACTTAGTGGACCCAGAGAAAAAGAATATCATCCATCTCTTTCTACCAGCCTTTCACGTATTTGAAGATTGTTACATCCCTCCTCTGTCCTTTTCCCCCCAGACTGAACAAATCCAGTTCTTTCAACATTACCTCAGAAGTCATGTTTTCTAAACTCTTATCATTTTTTGTACTTACCCCTAGACAGTCTATATTTGTCTTAGTACTCCAGGTAAGGACTCATCATTGTCAAGTAGAAGGAAATAAGTGTGTCCTGTATCTTAGCTCTAACGTTCTTATTAATGCATCCCAGAATGATGCTGCCATTTTTACAATAGCATCACACTGCTGACTCATTCAGTTTGTTATCCACTGTAACTCCCAGATCTTTTCCAAGCCAATTATTCCCAATTTTGCATTTATACATTTGATTTCTCCTTCCTAAGTAGTACACTCTTCACTGAATTTAATTTTAGACCATTTCTCTTATGAATTGCCTGCAGTCCCTCCTAGATTAATGCAAATCAAAAATTTTAAAAATGTGTTTTTTATTGCATCATTCAACCCATTAATGAAAGTATTAAATAGAATAGTATCCAACTCATGACAGAGCCCTGAGTAATCCCATGCCACGGTTTCTCCCAGGTGGACAATGAATTATCAATAACTGCTCTTTGAGTATGTTAAATTAAGCAGTCACATTTGTACTTCCATACTACATTCAATTCCATTGATTTAAATGGGTCAAGCCCTTAACCTATAATATTTGCCATGCATCCCTCCAATTCACTTACTCATGAATTAACTTTGATTCAGATTTCCCATATTCTTTATGTACTGGAGATGCATTATGTTAATGTAAATAACTTAATTTCCCCCTTCATCAGGCAAATCCTTGTGTTCTCTGAAGAATAACATGTTACAAATGTTGTCCCATTCTTTTTTCTTTCACGCCAAATTGCAAAACCATTGTTAACTTTGCAGAATCCTACTCCCCACCCCTTTTCTTTACACTTGTTAAATACAACATGCCCTTATTTAATCAAAAGGAGAACACCGACCTTTTTTCAACGTCAAAACATTTGTCAAAACAAATAATACCGAGCAATTCGTATCTTCCAATTCATATCTTTATAAGCACAAATTACAATCATCACTTTCTAGAGTCAACCTGTTCCAAGAGTAACCACACAGAAGTATCTGGGAAAATCAGTATCAGTCATTATAGGCTAATCTACACAGGGACATTCAAACTCAGACAATTTGGCCAAAGGTATTGATTCTCCAGGAGGAGAAGCAAATAGGAAGCCAATGCCACTTAATTCCGGAATGAAACTATTCATACATACTTTAGCTGGATACATATTGACTTCATGACTTCATTGATTCATTTCAACATTCCCGTGTTTTCAGATTACTGGACCTTTCTACCTCTGAATGTATCTTAATATTTGATGTTATTCAGGGCTAATTTCTGTTTACTACCATTGTTGTGTTTCTGACTCTTCAAAAAAATATCAGCAGGGAAATGTTATCTGGTTTTATAATTAGCTGCATTCCTTGCAAATCACTAACTGTTATGCTATCCAGTGTAGACTAATGTAATCCTACAGATTACCTCCACTGACAAAAGGTCAAGGTTCCTGAAATGAAATGCCCAGCATATTCTGAACCTTCTCTTCCTAAACCGTAAATCTATTTTTCCTTTGTACAAAGATCTCTGACATAGATTTAACAGACATGATTCATAGGAATCTAGGGTGCTTCTTTTTATGATTTTGAAAAGGGCTGAGCTGCTTCAGAATGATACCAGATGCCATTGTTACTATTTTATTTATAACTTATCCCCTATGAATATCTCAGAAGCAGAGCAGAACCATCTGAAGCGGTCCTAGAGATGTGACCTAGAGCACATTTAACAAAAGATGAAAAAAACAAGAGGGGAAAAAATGGAGCTGCCTAGGCACACAAATCCGCAGTACACAATTCCAAAAAATGACATCAAATGAAAAGGAAGCCAGCTCCTCCAAAATGAAATGTAGAGTAAGCTAAGGGAAAGTATATTCATATGAAAGTAGGTATTAACACAATACAGCCAATGGCACAGTTACAGCAGACAGGACTATCAGTAAGTATAAAGACAGTCACAGATAATAGAGTAAATCATAAGAATTTGAAAAAATATTTCTTTTACATGTAGATATTTAGGGGGATTGTACCAGTGACAACATTTCCTAAGCCACATAATGTATGTAACTAATTGAACTGGCACATGATTTTATTTCTGGCTACTAGAACCTAGACACTCAATCCTGCAATCCCTTGCCAAATGAGCAGTCCACAGGTTTTCTTATGGGGATGAGAGTTGCATGACTGGGTCCTAAATTCACAGATTTTTCCCTCTGTGAAGGGCACTACATGCCCCTTCTAACTGCTCTTACACTTTCTGGTGGAGCAGTCATCATTTAATAACCAAGGAGACTCTAGTTATTACTATAGCAAAATATTTATAATAAAGTACTTTTTTCACTGACATTCATACATGAATTTCCTTGGATACTGGGAAATCTAAATCAGACCAGTAAGGCCACATACAGAGGTACATAACTGTGAGTTTAACTGACTGGTGGGGGGTGTCAAACTCATCCATGACATAACATCGATTTCAGCAGGTTTACATCCCAGATTCATCTGTCCCCAGATCTGCACTGTAGGAATACCCTTACTGTATTGCCTATTCGTAGACAAGGGCTGCAAAGCTGCTATATTTCTGAACTGCCGTGGATGGTAGGGAAAGGTCAGGCTGAGGTGGGTCCCACAGCTGTTCCATTTGACACCAACTAAAGCAGCAGTTCTCAGCCTTTTTAGTCTCAAGGCTAGACTCATGGCACCCCTTAGAAAATGCCAGATCTATTTCACAGATGATACAGAATTGTTTTCTGTTGCAAGGAACTCAGAAAGACAAATGTTTGTAATAGTATGGATTCCTCCGTGAAATATCTGGGTTTATCTTGTTAATCATGTTTGTACATCTAACTCTGCTAACATAGCATGGCAACTCATGACACCTTTGAAAGTATCCCAAAGCACCCCTGGTTGAAATTCACTGAACTAGAGCATGAGGCTGAGAGGCAAAAGGGCACGGCCACTGCGTCCAGGACTGCACAAATCCAGTAGCCACAAATCTGGACTGGAACAATAGAAGCATTGGTTCTGCAGCACTTCCACTTTTCCCTTTACTTGACATAACCTACACATACACAGAATTGACAAAAGCAGTAGCATATTCTGATCTCTGTAAATAATCAAGATCAACCTTTTTAGAAGATTTTCCTCTTACCTCCACTACTTCCTCATATTCTTCTTCTTCCATTTTTGCAGAATTTTCCTCTGTCTGCTACTGACTCACTGGTCATATAACAGATGAAGATATAAATATGAAGTATTAGCGCAAAGCATGCATTTGTTATTAAACACTCTTAGTCAAGTCCATCTTTTATGTCATGGTATAATAATTAGTACTACTACCATATTGTTTTATAGGGCAATGAAGAGCAGGCCTTTAATATGTAACTCAAAAAAAAATAGTTCTAATCTAACAATTTTACTTCATCTTATTTTAGAATGGGAAATTACTGGATTAGTCTGTAGACTAATATCAATTATAATTTTAGCCAAATATATTAACATATAAATGCAATGGTAAAATAGATATATAAAAGAATGAGTTCTGATCAGAAATAGTAATGTGAAATATGTCTTGCTTTTTCCTGTAGAACAGACATCTGAAGCATCTTCTCTTTCTCTAATGTTACATAGCTCATTATTTCAACTATTGTTTGGATAGGAATTTTATCTGTAAGTTCCAGTACAACTATTAATATGCCATGCAAATGATATGATTTAGAAAAAAATTACAATACTGATTTTAAATGACCTTATGTTAATGAAGTTAATTTTCCTCCTCTCATTAGCTTATATGGGTTCTCCGTTTTTAGCTTCTGTGGCTTTTTTTCTTTTTATCTTCAAACCTGAAAAACATGAAATCCATATAGTTTGGATCAAAATGTGAAGTAAGAGTTATTACTGTCAACTTCCAATTAATTAATTAATTAATGGAATGATTTTGCTGTAAGTCCTGTCAAAGTAAGAGTTTTGCCAACAGAGAAACAGCCCTGTTTCTAATGTTGGTAGTCGATGAAGGTTTAGAACAGCTGTTTCCTAGTCCAAAGATATTTGCCATGTAAGCTAATACTACAGAGCGATTGGCTGGTTTTGTTTAGCTAGCTAAGCTGCAATTCCTTCTGAGGCAAGTGGAGTCCAGTACTGCAGGTTAAATATAGGAACAAAAAATGCTGTCCCTTTTTAGTTCCAATATGTTAGAAAAAAGTGAGAAGAAAACTATTTTGTTAACCCAAAAGACTAACTGATAAAAAATAATTCACATGTAGAGTAACTTGTCAGCATATAGGCCAAAGTCCTACGGACAAATCCCAGAAACAGTAAGCACAAGGAACATATACCCAAGCCCTACATTATATATTCCCTGGTCGCAGATCCAAGGATTTTTCTTCACATTTGCAAACACTTAGCTCGCCTCACTCAGACAGAAAGACTAGTGACTTTCGTGGGTAAAGCTTGAGTAGAACCCTCAAAAAGCAACAGAATCAAAAACAGCTTGAGATCTGCTCCATAAAATTAAGTCAGATTAAATAAAATGTGCTTACCAGCAATATTGAAATAAATTTCTTTAGCAGCAAAGCCTCTCCAAGTCTTCCCTCCTGAGAAACGCTGGGCAAGAGCAAGCCTGATGCATCAGCTCCTAAATTATCATGTGGTCAAGTCAACCAATCAGATTTTGACTTGCTCAAGTTTCAGATTCTAAATATACCTACTGACCCTTCTGAAGACCACCTGTTCATCAGATCCACAAAGAAAAAGGGAGCTAATAATTTTGCAGCCTTTGACTAATCCAAAACAGATCAGAATTTTCCTGACTACATTAGTATTTTTAATTCAGACATATACAAATCTTAGAAATGCAATACGGGCAGAAGATAATAACTGGGCAATTTTGATGAACAGATAACCATGGGAAAAATCAAGAAATAAATTGAGTCCAGTCTCAGTGCAGGATTCCTCTAGTTTTTTAATGTCTACATTTAAAGATGGAATCTTTTCCGTCCAACAGAACTTTCTCTCAAGAAAACAATTAACCGTTATCTTAAACTTTTTTTCCTTAATTCATGTAACTCAGATGTTTAACCCTTATCCCATCTCATTAATCCATTGCCACCAAATTGTTTACAGTCTGAGAGACTTGTAGATGGCTACCTCCTTTTGCAAAACTATATATTTTCAGTTCTTTATCCATTTGCTCTATCAGTCTGTTCTTCTAACTCCTTCATCATATTTTTCTGCTCCTTTGAACTCCTTCCACTTTCAGCTTAATGGATGTCTATCAGTAGTTCTTGGTTTTTTTAGCATGAGTGCTGAAAAATGGCAACACAATTGTGACATGACCCATGGACATGTCTGTAATAAAGGCAAGACATATAGATGTTCTGATAAGAAAATGAACTCTATTTCCTTGTCCCAATTATCTAGCCCGGGACAAGGTTGCAAAGGTAATATCTTGGTCCTGTGAAATAAGGTTGAACCTACCAACTCCACAATGTACTACAAAAGCATTAACTCAATATTTATGTGTCATTTTCTATGCTTATTTCTTTCTGGATCTCTCTGAATAATTTCTTTCTCCCAGGAAGGTATTCTTCAGCTCTCAGTTTAGTACTGTATCATCTTTAAATTCCATGACACTGCTTCTTAGCATATTACATGATGGAAGATATTTAATATGAACCAAATTATATGTGAGCTACAGAAACTGCTGTCTGCCAGTGAGATGCAAAAATCTTTGATGTAATTCATAGAAACTCTTTAACAGCACATGTTTTAGGACAAGATGCGAAGTATGCATTATCTGATTATCAGGGGAACTGAAGGAGCCAAAACGGAGTCAGTTATACTCGAATTTGTCTAGGATATAATCTGTCTAGGATATAATCACCTTCTGGTGATAATTTGAAGGTTGTAAAGAAGAGTTGTTGCAGTTTACAGTGTAACTACATTCTTTGATTTTCATGGTTTATATTTCTGCTAATTTCACCACTCAAGCTCAAGGTCCCCTCTAAGGTGCGCGCAACTAAAAGTCTGGCCACGCACAGCCTTTTCAAGGCCGCGCACCGGGAGAGGAGCTTAAGGTAAGCTCTGAAGTGAGGCGGGGGTGGGAGTCTGGCACGGGCTTTACTGGCTGCAGGGAACTGCTCCACTCCCCCACCTAGCCTCGGGGAGTGACGAGGCACGTGGCACACGAGCTAGAAAGCAAAGCAGTTCCCCAGAGCCAGTGGAGCTCACTTGGAGCAGGCTGAGGCTCATCCCCAAGGTGAGGCAAGGGAGGGACAAAGGCTGGTTCTGGTGGCTGGTGCGGGCTGCACCAGCTCTGGGGAACTGCTCTGCAGGCTCCGGGGAAGTGCTCCACTCCCCAACCCTGATGCAGCATGCCTCCTTGCTCCCTGAGGCCCCAGCCGCCCAGCCTCCAGCCCCCACCCCCTCCAGTAAGCGTCCCATGCCGGACCGAGGCGGCGCGCTCACGGACCACTACTTCATAGAGGGATCATTGCTCAAGCCTCAAATTTTGACGTGAACTTCTGCCAAGATCATCTCTGTCTGGTTTGTAATTAAAATAGTGAAAAGCCACTGAATTTCCTATGATTTTCATGTAGAACTAAAACCAATCTATGTTGCTCAGAATTCAGCACATATTTGCTTTGACATTTTTTATATTTCATCTTGAATTGTGAAAGTTTACCACTGAGATGGTGGTGATGTTTTGTTTCATTCACTTGTCAGAAGAGTAGAGAGCAGGCTGGACCAGCAACAACGGCAGCATGCCATTGCAGAATGTAGAATAGAGTAGAGGACAGGTACAAAGCAGTTAATGTTCCTTTTGGACCATATATACCTTCTTCATTATCAAGATACATGTCCTTTCTTGTGTCAGTGGCTCTGATGTATCAGTTTTATTCTTCTGCAGGAGACAGATGTCCAAATGAAGCAGGAAGACTGCATTCGTATGGCAGCATGGCAGGTCTGATACAGGTTAAGGTACATGGCTTGAGCTGATACTGCTGTAACAACAGTGCATAAGCATGCAAATGTTTGACAGTGGGGCTAAACAGACAAACTGGAGAAAGAATGGACTCAAACAAAAGAATATACTGCTTAGCATTTAAATGGCTTGTTTCATGAACTTTCAAAGTAGAAAACATTTTTTTCCTTGAACCCGCTGTTTTTAAAAGAAGTGCTAAGAATCAACGAATGCCACTGATCAAGCAATAGCCACCCCTCTGGAGATAAGAAATATGTGCCTGCACATTGGACTACTGCTGGTGTAATAACTGATAGTTGTGAAAAGAGATTTTAAAATACTTTTGGACTTACTGGCACAAATATAAGATAAATGGCAGCAGAGAATAGGATGCAACTGAGCCTTAACGCTGTATCAAGAGATTCCGTCTCTTGGGTTTTAAGCCTATCATGCATGATATGAAAAAACACTCTATTTCCACCCCACAGACACATTCTGGCACAACAATGCCAGATTCCAAGTTTGGCTGCTTTGGGGGAGGGCAGAGCAGGAGGAGACGCAGCACAGAAATAAAGGCATATTTAAGCTTCAGCCTTTTGGGGTAAATGAACAGGCTAGGAATTTACTATCAGCATGTGTATTTCAGCAAAAAATATATTTTATGCAAAACCAAAATGTTTCATGTCCATTTTGCTGATATTTTTTTCATTTTGCAACATCTAAACAAAATGTGTCATTTTGGGTCAGTTCAACATTAACCTGAGTCAGCTGCTGGTGCTTCCTGGGAGTTATAATGTGGGTGCCTCACACACCCATTCTCTCCCACTTTCTAGCCATGTTATACCACATATAATGCACCCTGGTCTGCCATCTGCATGATCTGCCACAGCCCATAATGGGAGTCCTTTGTTTGATCCTGAATCCTAGACGAGTGGTTCTCAATCTTTTTTGTACCAGGACTCATTTGTAAACATCAGTGGTCAGTCCCAACCCAATGCTCCTCACACGCGACCCACTTGCCCCCCACACCCGCAGGCCCCAGCCCCATAGTGTGTGGGGTTGGGGACATGGGGAGCCCCAAGCAGCCCCTTGCAGGCTGGAACTCTGCCAGCCTACAAGGAAAAAGCCACGGTTTCCTACATTTTTGTTCTTTACAGAAGAATCCATTTTATAAGTTTGTTGATACATTTCTAAAGTTTGTTCATGACCCTTTCATAGATTTTTATGACCCACTTTTGGGTCATGACCCAAGGGTTGAGAAATGCTGGCCTAGACAATATGGAGATAAACCAACTTAAATACAACTTAAACACATAAACACAACTTAAATACAACTTCGATGAGGCACTATAGCTGTTTACTTGGGAGAAACTTTTCCATTTTCCATTAGTTTTACTCATTAGTACTTATATATCAATCTTGTTACATACTGTCCCGATTCACCACTTGCTTAAGTTGGCATCACTTGTATACTGGTATAACTGACTGCATATTATGTTATAAGCAGCTGACTCCTTATAGATCTAAGTCAGACCCCACATCAAAAGACTTAGTCTTCACACAAGGAATCTGCATTAAACAGCAAGACTACAAAGAGGACATATATACTAGAAAACAGCATATTAAGCCTGGGAAATTATTTAATCTCTCCTTGCACCCAAGTCTTTTCTTAAATGATTAAAAGATACCCAGGCAATCTGATATGCAGGACAATATTCCAGTCTCCCTGATCCTTGTTCTTTTCACACATAGTCAGTGGCTATGTGTGCGCATATAGTGGTGTATACTTTGATTACAGGTGGGCTGCATGTGACCCACTGATGTGATCACTGGACCTTCTAAATACACTGTTCTAATGGACCTGAACAGCCATGTGTTACTACTACAAGATAACTCGGTTTAATTTTTTATTCATTCCAATGCTTTGGGTTTGTTTTTTTTAATCTATCAGCATCCTGTTCCCTTTTCACCCTTTTCTTCTCTCCACCAGCTTCCATGCATAGAAACTCAAATATCAATCCTACCTTTTCATAGTGGGAACTCCCAAAGGAAGGAGCACCACACTTTTTAACATATATCCGTTATAAGTGATAATTGAAAATCTGGCCAAAAGCAAATGTCCTTAAGTGCTGAGGACTCACAAATTTCACTGAAGCCAGTAGGAACTGAGGTGATCAGCAACTTTGAAAATTAGACTTTGTATCCCAATGCAGGACCAAGTAAATAAATGGCCTCCTTATATACTTCTACTTCAGCCAGCTCTAAGAAGTTTGGGCAGATAGGTATATCTAGCTACAGAACAACTAACCTCTTTCAGGTTTGTCCCTGACCCTTTCCTCCTGCACAGTGCACTTTATTGAACTGGGGATATTTTACAGTCCCTGATTAGTCTGTAGAATTTGTACCTTAAAGAAATTAAGATATGAGGATCCTTCAGATGATTACATCAAAACACATCCTGTATCTAGCAGAGCTGTTCTTGAAGTCATTAGCAATATCACTGATGACCCGTAAATATACAAGTAGTACTACTCTTCACTTTTTAAAATAATCATAGTACTTCTTTGTTGGTTATCGGCATTTAACTTCTGACTTATGGCATCTCATTTTTAGCTTTGTGCTATCATCACCTGGAAATGTACTGCTGGTCCTGTTCTTTGCCTAGATATGAACCATGACAAAATGCATTGCAAGAGCCATTATGAGTCACAGGAGCTACTGTTACTGTGGATTGCTGCTTGTAAGCCAATAATTCTTCCATAAAATTAAAATAAAACTTTGTCAAACAAATTTGTTGATTCTGAAGTGTGTCAAAGGGTTCCTTGTTGTACACTGAGTATATTTATTATTTTCTATCAGGAAATAACCTCCTTTTTATTGGAAAATTTATATAAACAAATGAACAGGGTCAGTGAGTCAAACGAAAAACATCTTTGAAGAGCTTGGTGCATTAGTTAGCCTTGCTAACTAAGATCAGGTTTGCTCCTTCAGTTCCTAATACTAGCTCAGGTCTAATCTGTCTGCAGACACAAAACCTTTAGTAAGCTCATAAAACATATGAAACCAAGGAGACTATTAAAATTGATAACTGCATGTCAGTTCCTAAACTTCTTAGGAACAAACACACATTCCACATACAGAACCTCTGTCAATTGATTTTTTACTGTAAATAAAATTGATTAAAGATGGATCCTCCTGCCTTCCTTTAATTTTTCTGAGGCTGAGAGTACTTCTCTCTGAAAACCACTTTTCTGAATTAGTTAGTCTGTAAGATACCACACTGCCCTGCTTTCTGCCTAACTTCTGACTAGCACAACTAACTACTCTTTGAAAAATATGCCACTGAATGTCTAAGCCAGGGGTGGGCAAAATGCATCCCACACCCCACCAGGCCATTCTATCTGGCCCGTGGGGCCCCTAAAAAATTTAGAAAATTAGCATTTCTCTCTCCCTGGCTGCCTCTCATGCGGCCCTTGATAGCTTGCCAAAACTCAGTAAGCGGCCTCCACCCCTGCCCCGGTCTAAGCTAAGGCAACAGACTTTGGCAATTTTGATCTGAAGTTTGATCAAAACTCCAAAGTCAGTCAGTCTCAGCGTCAGGATTACAACTTAGCAGATCCTGGCTCCAACACTTGCTTTTGTTTACTCTTTGGCTTGCTTTTTATTTAAGTTCTTATCCCACAACTGAATGCACACAGTTGGACCATTACACCTGCCTGGAAAGCCATTGATTTCAGTGTCATCATTGGCAGGCCCTCAATAATGAAGATGACAGTCTTTCAATAAAACTCAGAAGATGACTGAGGTAGCCAATCTGAGAGCCACATGTTTGACTGCAGGTATGGCAAATAATTTCAGAAGAAAGAAGTAAATCTTGGTAATACCAGGTCACAATTTTCCCTTTATCGCTCTTGTAGATCTGCCTCCATAGTGAAGCAAGTTTGCGTAAAATAATCAATGCCTTGTCAAACATCGTGGCACCATTGGGAGATGATTCAGTGCTTGAGTCTCCCAGTATTGATGTTAATATCACATTTCTTCAGATTGATTGTCAAGGTGTTCGTGAATCTCTTCTTTTCCTCATCTCTAGAGTTGTGACCTTTGGTGAGTTGGGAGTATAGGACCTGTTTTGAGAGCCACTTGTTAGGCATCCATATGACATGTCCTATCCAATGCAGCTGGTGCCATATAAACATGTTTTCAGTGTTGGTGGCATTTGCTTCAGCCAGAACACTGGCTTCTGTTCTTCTGTCCTTCCAACTGATTTGGAGGATTTTCCAAAGACATTGTTGTAGGCAACATTCGAAAGTTTTCAGGTGTTTCTAATATGCTGTCCAAGATTCAGACTTGTACAATAGCATAGGGATAACAACAGCCTGGTTGATCAGAAGTTTGTTTTCAGTCCTGGTGTCACAATCTTCAATAATATTGTTTCAGAGATGTCCAACGGTAGCACTGGCAGAGTTTATCTGGTGTTGAATATCATCATGTGTGTTTACTTTTTGGGAAAGATGGATACCTTCATGAGGAACATGCTCAACGTTCTCCAAGGATTGCCCTCTAATTGCAATATGTGAAGGAACGGCTGGTTGGTTTAGGCTGGGTAAGTAAAGTATGTCAGTTTTTGTGAAGTTGATAAGCCTTGCAAATGCTTCACAGAAGCAAACAAGAGAGACCTGGAACTTTTCAACACACACGATACAATCATCAGTGTATTAAAGATGAGTCTGCGCACAGGTCACACATTCCAGGATGCAAAAGACACTTCTGTGTTTCAACTGAAATTAAAGTGATCTCCATGGAAGCAGCTATTCAGCTAGGTAAGGTAAAGTGACACAGCCTGTTTAAGGAAAATTTATAGCTGCCTCCCCATGTGGGGTGAACAGTAGGGCTGTGCAAAGCTCTAGTCGCTGATTCAATTCGGAGAAGATTCACTCTGATTCAGTGGCTGAATCTCTGAATCCAGTTCAAATCAGGAGACCCATTAAACTCTCTGCATCAATTCAGAGAGATTCGATGATTCAGCCATAGACACAGCTTTATCTTTTTCTACGTATATCAAGGTACCAGGTGCAGCTTAAGAATGCTGAGATGGTGGGGCAGATGGAACATCCCATGGGAGCACGGGAGGGGTCGTCCCCCACGTACTCTGCAGAGGACCTGGAAGTGAACCAGAAATACTTCCAGTCTACTTCTGGGTCTGCAGCAGAGTGTGTGGGGGTCAGCGACTGGTGTCTTCTGGGTCTGGGGGGGTACCCAGGGCCCCCCCACAGCCTGCGGGACACAGGGCATGGCAAGGTCCCCCACTCACTCTGCAGCAGACCCAGAAGTGGACTGGAAGTACTTCTGTGGGATGCTCCATCCACCCCACCATCTTAGCGTTCACAAGCTGCCTTGAGGTACATAGAAAAAACATATAAACGTATGTCTACGGCTGAATTGCTGATTCTCTAAATCAGAACTGAATCTTCAGATTCATATTTGGCTGAATCAAATCAGGACAGTGATCCAAATCAGCAAATCAAATCACTGTCCTCCAAAGGGGGCGGAATCCAAATCCGAATCAAATACTGCCTGCTTCGTACACACTTAGTGAGCAGAGAGGATCCTAAAAAGGACTGCTCAGTCATAATTGCAGCTGCCAAATCACCCTCCTGTCCCATATCAAGCATGAAGTAACCATCACACAACCGCCAAGTGCATGTGGATCTGTGACTAAGGACTCTCAGCCATCACTTCATCTGTCCCTATTACCACTCGTTCATAACTGCAGGACATTGTAGAAGTTATGGGTATTAGTATTGCTTATTGTAGTAGATGTTGGACCAGTGGGAGAAGCCTGAGCATGACTTGTTTTACATGAGGTGGCCATTGCACATCAGCAACTGCATGGATCTTGGCAAAGGAGAAACCTGTGTCCAGTGGTAAGGAGATCCAAGACAACTGGGGTTACTCTTCCACTGCAGCCTTTATCTGCCTTCACAGCTGCTGAGAAATATGCCTTTTGCATCGGTCTGCTTCACCATTGAGGTCTTTGTGTTGAGTTGGAGTGCTCTTCATCTGATGCCCCACCTTTGACCCTACCAGGAGTACAAGACTCCACTAAAAAGCTGTCACTCTTAGAGTCATCAGTACATGCAAGCCTCTCCACCCAGTCAAGGTGGCAGTCCATGGAGAGGAACAGCTATTGTTACCCAAAAACTCTTGTGATACAACATCAATATTGCTGCTGTCAGCAAAACCAGACATGAAGATGAATGCCAACTGAGGAAGGAGGAGGGTGGTTACATGTTTTTCTGGAAGGTGAAACCTGAAAATGACAGGTAAATACATGGTGTTGGTTTCACCATTAAAAACCAGATTGTCAGCCGAATGACTGAATTCCCTGTTGGCATTAATGAGCACCTCATGACTCTCAGCCTCCAACTGACCAACAATCCATTTACTACCATCATCAGTGCATGTGTCCCAACACTCAGTGCCAAGAAAGAACAGTTTTATGCTGACCTTGATGAAATCCTGACTACCATCCTGAAAGAGGACAAGATCATCCTCCTTGGAGACTTCAATACAAGAGTTGGCTGGGGGCTTTAACATGCGAAGGAGCACCACTGAGAAGGAGGCAGTGAGCACAGTCAGTTCCAATGGCATCATTTTACTCAATAATGTGCACAGCATGACCTTGTCATTACTAATACTATTTTCAGTCAATGTGACAGGTACAAAACAACATGGCAACACCCCCACTCAAAACAAAGACACCTCGTTGATTATGTCATTGTAAGAGCACGTGATCTAAAAGACATCCAAATCATGCATGTCATGAGAGGAGTCAATGACTGCTGGACTGCTTAGTGAGAATATTCATGTCCATTAAGGTTTCATCGAAACATTGAAAGGATCCCAAATCATTCTGCAGTCAGTACAACATCAAATGCCTTCAGATGCCTAGACACCACAAAGCCCTCCAAACATATCTCAGCAAGAAACTCGCCAATCTTAGGACTGAAAATGATAACACTTATCTCAGGGAAGATTGGCAAGCTTTAAAACAGACCATCCACGAGGCTTGCATGGAATCCAACAGGCTTTATCACCTGCGCCATCAGGATTGGTTTGACAAAACCAATGCTGAAATCAAAGCCCTTCTCAATTGGAAGAGAAAAGCTTTCTGCAACTGGCAAAACTATTCTACATCCAGAAGCAGTCAGAAGCAGAGAATTTTTCAACAGTTTAAAGCTGGAGTCCAGAGAAAAATTCAAGAAATCAAAAACAAATGGTAGGAAGAGAAGGTGAAAGAAATCCAACAATTTGTTGACAAACATGACATGCAGGAGTTCTTCAGTCCAATCAAGGCCATGTACAAACCAAATTCGTGTGAACTTACCCCACTTAGAACTGAAGATGGCAGTAGCCTTCTCAAAGACAAGTGCACCAAAACCCACTGGAAGAAGCACTACCAAAAGCTCATGAACTGAGACTCAATGGTGACTGATGAAACTATCAAATCCATCCTAGAGCATCCAGGAAGGGAAGCACTTGCCAGTCCACTAACCTCTGAAGAAGTCCACCAGGCAATAAAACAGATAAAGAGCAAAATTGCATATGGCCCTGATGGCATGCCAGCTGAGGTCTTCAAAGTTGTTGGGCCAACAAGCCGCACACATTGTTTCTTAAAATCTGAAACACTGAGAAAAGTCCTGCCGACCTAACGAATGCCAATATTGTCACCATTTTAAAAAGGGAGATAAGTCTGATTGTGGGAACTATTAAGGTATCGCCCTCCTCTCCTCACTTGAATTCTGCTGAACTGACTGCTCCCTTTTGCTGAGGAAATCCTTCCGAAGTCTCAATGTCACTTCAGACCAACAAGAGGCACCATGATTTTAGACCATCATGGCTTCAGACCATCAAGAGAGATAATTTTTGTGGCCCAGCAAATTGAGGAAAAATGCCAAGAACAATACCAGGAACTATATATGACCTTTATTGATTTGACCACAGCCTTCAACTGTTAATTGTGAGGCTCTATGGAAGATCTTATTGAAGTTTGACTACTCAGGGAAATTTATCACCTAAGACACCTTCATAACCATATGACTACCTCTATCCTATGCAGTGGCTCTGCTACTGAGCCCTTTGTCATTCAAACTAGTGTCAAGCGGGCTGCATGATTGCATCAATTCTGTTTGCCATCTTTCTTGAGATCATCAGGTTGCTCATCTATGACCATCTGCCACATGGCATTAGCATCAAGTACAGGATGGGTGAGAACCTTTTCAGTCTCTCCTGCCACCATGCCAAAACCAAAGTTACATCAGACTCAATTGTGGAACTTCAGTACACAATGATTGTGCTGTCATTGCACATACTGAGGCGAGCCTACAAATGGCCCTTAACTGCTTCTCTCAAGTGTATCAGTGCCTGGGACTGACCCTTAACATCAGAAGAACAAAAGTGTTTCACCAGCCTGCTCTGGGCCAATTAACTCCCCTGGCAAAGATCCTCACTGATAGACACATACTGCTGCTAACACCACCAACACAGAAACATTGATGATTCAATATCAACTGCGGCAGACAATGCATTGTGTGTGCATGTCTGATGTACTAAAACAACTGCTATACTCCCAACTCAGCCAAGGACAAAGGATAAGTAGGGGCCAGAGGAACATTTCAAGGGCAACCTGAAAGAGAACATTAAGTGTGGCATTAAAATCACAAACTGGGAAAAACTAACCCAGGACGGGGCTACATGATGGCACCCAATGAGAGAAGGTACATTTTACTTTGAGGAAAACTGTCTTGCTCTGGAGGGAGAAAAACAACAGAAATGGAACAAAAGAAAACAAAACTGAGAAACCCACAGTTTCACCCTCCCTTTAATCACCAGCTATGAACAGGAGTCA
Organism: Crocodylus siamensis; assembly: GCF_052110815.1. Classification (NCBI taxonomy): domain Eukaryota; kingdom Metazoa; phylum Chordata; order Crocodylia; family Crocodylidae; genus Crocodylus; species Crocodylus siamensis. The sequence continues at coordinate 219,433,488 of NC_143398.1, read as the reverse complement.
ATACCATAATTGCTGCAGCTTAATCTATCTCCTTTCTTGAACATGGAAATATGGCTCCAGATGGATAAAGAAGCCCACCCATGGGGTTATCCTTATACAGGCAAGGTGTTAGGCTATGACCCAGGAGAAGCTGTGCCTGCATTTGTCCTAGAATAGGAAAGTCCTTGGATTAGCATGTACATGCATTCCTCTTCCAGTCAGGTTTAGTGAATAGCCCAATGTACTGCTGCTTTTATGCTACTGATTCAATGAATAAAGCCTGGGAATGAACATTGAGATGTATTCCATCATGTCCTGAGACAAACTGTTATCACTTCCTATCTTGTAAACCTTTTTAGATTTTGTCCCAGGATGTTACAAGGTTAGGATCAAGCCCTGCTCTGTTCAGGCACTTTCCTGCCATGCCTTTGATGGGAGAAAAATTAAAGATAAATCCCAAATGGAATCAAATTAACTGTTCTCATGGTGCTTTAATTTAACAAGCTGCTTCCTTTATTGGGATTTTCCTGCTCCCAAAGGTAATAAGCACACAAATTTCCCAGGTTCTAACCGTCCCATAAGCCCCGTAAATGGCTCATGGCCAACTCACTGATTGGATCTCTGCCGTGGCTGCTCAACCTAGTAAGTAATAAGAATCCCAGCCTTCCTTGTGGGTATATCACCTGCTGTGGAGACGGGGTTCCTCTCTGGCATTGCCAGGTTGGGCAGTCTTGCCTCTCACTGTGGGTTTGTTCTCTCTCTCTCCCTCTCTCTGGCACTCTTCTGATTTCGTTCTTCTAGCTTCCTGTTTTTATCTTTGTGGCCTGACATCTGGTGCTGATCTCTTCAGCTCTTTGCAGGTGAGTGATTCCCTGCAGCTGATGTTTAATACAATCGTTCCACCGTCCCCCAACCCCTGCTCTCACGTGGCCACTTCCCTGGGCCTCCAAGTAACAGGGTTTAACAGCACCTGGCTACACAGGATGTGGGTGTCTGAACAGCTGCAAATTGTCTCAGGATAAAATGGTTCTCCAGGGACAACTAGGATGTTTGTTTATGGCCTTTAGATTCTCGGTCAAGATGCTGTGGGACCTTGGGGTGCCTTGAGATCCTTTCAAGGGAGCCACGGTATGCAGCACAATGTTAGTGCTGCTCGGTGTGCAAACATTATTCACAAAATAAACCCAGAGTTTTCACGCAGGAATCCATAGTATTAAAAAGTCTGACCTGTTGTGATCTTTCTGAATTCACAACAAAAGAATCATTCTATTATTTTTCTGTAACCAGAAAGAAAAAAGGAAAACTAAGTGCTGGCATTTTCTGAAGGGTGCCTCAAGTCTAAAAAGCCTGATACCCACTGCTTTAGATTGTAAACTCGAGGCATCAGTCTCCTCCTCTTGCTGGTTAGTAAAGTAGATAGCATTCTTTGGGCATGCTTGATGTCCTCAAAGAACTGCCTGGGAGAGCGCTATAATGAAACATGCCTGCTCTGCACGTGCTACACCCACAAAATGGAGCTAACAGAGCTTCTTAGTGCAGCCCTGGACATGCATCAATAACCCTGCTCTGAAGCATTGTCTGGCATGCATCCAGCGACACACTAAGGCAGGTACATTACATCTATTTCAGGATGTAGCATGCACGAAACAGGCATGCCAAGTTTCACTGCAGCACTTGCTAGTGAGGCCCTTTGACCATGTAGACATGACTTTAGGTTCTATAAATGTCAAATAATTTATTATTAGGATACAGATGGGCAAGAAATAAATAACACAACCATAAAAGAATGTGCCTTAAACATTTTTTTCCTAAAAGACCTCATTTTATCACTAACACTGTGATGGTAATGAAAATATCAAAGGACTGGATGGAAATCAATGCTCAGATAACACAGCTCTATCAGCTATGCAGAGTAAAAGTATTCAGACAACTGGATGGAAAAAGCATTAGTATGGCTTCTATCTGTTGCAGCCTCTGTTCTCAGAAGAGCTAAATGCTGGAACCCTGACAGAGCTGATCTTAGTCCTTACTCATGCACATGGCTGCTGACTTCAAGGAAAAGTTTTTCTAGGATTTTGTCTACAGGATTTGGTTCATAATAACTAAAGCACTCAGCTTTTACTTGTAAAATAACTGACAGGTCGGTTCCATTGTCTTGGAAGTGAAAGTCGCCCTTCCTGAAATTTGTATGCTCTAACCCTGCAAATTGCTCTGTGATGAATCAAGTTGTCTGCAGGCCACACCTCCTTTTCCACACTAAAATCCAGACTCACAAACCCAGAAGACCAGAGGAAATCGATCCAAGTCAGGCACTGCATCCAGAACGTTGTTTACTTCAATTTAGTCATGGAGATTAGCTACCGGCAGTTTTCCTGGCCTGGTTACAATCTCAAAAGAACTCCCTCCCGACCATAAGTTGTGTGTTGTTATGACTCTAGACTCCTTAGCTGAAGTGTTGAAAAAAATTTAAATGGAACAAAGGTGTTTTAGGCTTATTTCAATAGATATAGTTTTTTTAAATGTAAAGGCCCTTGGAATTAATTGTTTGATCTCCCTGTAGAGCAAAAGCAAGCAGCGCACAGCAGCTTAACTAGGGAGGGAAGGGGCAAAAGAAGCAACAATCCCAGGAACTGACATTCCAGGGGGCACTGGAATGGTGCCCCCCTCCCCTGGACTCTTTGTCATGGCAGAAGTAGCCCCATGCAACCCAGCCGTAGGAGCTAGGTTGGAGCAGTTGTAGGAGCTAGGCAAAAGCAGCTGGGGTTTTAGGGGCTTTATACACGTGCTCCAGGAGTGCTCAGAGAGCTGCTCTAATTAAACCTCCCAGAGTGTCTCATGTATAGCGTCCCTGTGCTGAAAAATGGTGGCAGGGGTGCTTTAACTAAAGCTTGCCGAATGAGCTTTAGATAAAGCACTCCCAGCACCATTTTTCAGCATAGGGACGCTGATATATACAAGACACTGGAGTCTGCTGGACTGCAATAATTACCATGCTCCAGCAGACTTGGTTAATTGAGTCTGCTCTGACATGCTATAATTACAGCATGTCAGAGCAGCCTCACTGCTCATGTATAGGTGCCCTTAAAGTCTCTTGGGTAGGTAAGACTGATGACCCTCCTTCCCCCTCCCCTTAGGGCACAGGGGAGTTTTGTCCAGGTGCAAAACTTATTTGGTGCCAGAAGCATAACTAACATAATTCAGCTTGTTTCACATGAAAGCCCTCAAATCCATTTCCTGCAAAAGAGCGTTACCATTGAGGGTGCCTGTTTCACATGCTCAAGTATGAAACCTTTACTTGCATAATAAATAGCCCTATTGACTTCAGTTGGACAACTCACATAAGGAAGAGCTATCTGTAAAACATCTGCATTTGCAGTGTGTGTTAGAATTATTATTAACAATAAAAGTGCTAGTCAGAACTGTAAAAAGGGAAAAACTTAAAGCAGACTGTATTTCACAGTATTAGTGTCTGTACCTAAACATAACTATATAGCCATAAACAGGGTTTAAAAAGTGGCTTAGATCCAAGAAACATCACTAGAGAGCCATACCTAATTGGCTGCAGTAAATAAATATTCCCATTTACCCAGTGCAAATCTTTTATCACAAAACTAATAATATCCTCTTTCATTTCCAAACACTCTGTAAAAGTTATGTAGTTGCTAAGCACCAAACTTAATATTAAAAGGCTTTTATTCCAAAATTTAATACACAATAATAATAACTCTATCTACGCCATAGAAATACTAATATAATTTGGCTGTTTAATATATGGGAACACCCATATATATATATATATATATATATATATATATATATATATATATATGGGACACCCGCTGCACTGGATACCTTGTTTATATATATCCTGGTGACCTCTCACACAGACACTATGATGCAGAAGGATTGATGGTTGCACACTACTACATGTATGAGAGAAGGATAAAAATGAAAAAAAAATAGGTATTAATATCAAATGTCTCTATATGGTAAGATTTAAGAGTGAGGAAAAAGCAAGAAACAGTGACAGATTAATACTAACCAAGTATTGTGAAGTTATTCATTTTGACTGGTAACATAAAAGAAAGAAATTTAAAGGAAAATAATTTGCAGAGCTTTATGGCCATATGGCTTTGAGAATGAAGGGGTTTTCTTCCACTCTCTGATAATCTCTCATTCAATGAGACTGCAATTTTAAAACACTAACAGCGTCATTTTAACCTACGAGCCAATCAAATAAGAAATAGGATTTTATGCTCTGTATATTATCTCTAAAGGTAAGAACTGTACATGTGCAAAGAACATGAGCAGGTTATTTGCATACTAGGTGAAGGAGGAATGACTTTTGATTGATAAAAAACAGGTCTAAGTAAATAAAATGTTACCCCCTGATGCCTGCTATTGAAGTAGAGCAGCGATTGTCAACCGGGGATAAGAGTACCCCTGGAGGTACTTGGGAAGGTCACAGGCAGTATGCAGCAGTAGCGTAGAGAAGTGGCCAATCAACAACCAGAGGGACGGGGTGCCATGGGCATGTGGGGGACACCCCTCCCCCCACTTCTCAACCAGCCACTGGGGGTACACCAACAAAAAACCTTTAAAAACCCCTGAAGCAGGGATTTTTGACTAGTCACAACTGTACTTTATGCTGAGCTATAATTAGCTGCTGTTCCTCCCCAGAGCTGTCTTCATCTACAGACAGAATCCATTACATACACAAGTGGAGGCTAACCTTTTTTGGCAGGTGTGTCACTAAATTAGCCTCTCACACTTCCCAAGTGCCACTCCAATCCCTTTCTCCTGCCTGATCTGCTGCTCTGCTTTCTGTTTTCTTCCCTGTTCTCCCTGTCCCATTTGCTGTTCTGCTTTCCACTTCCTGCCCTATCTGCTGCTGTGCTGCCTGCCCTCTCCCTCATCTGCCACACACAAAGGCTGGCCAGGCCATTTCTGGCGTCCATGCCATAGGTTGGCCACCCCAACTTATACAAACATACCCATTCATAACGGATTAAATTTTTTTTTAGCAATTCACCTGTGCACATTGGGAGGAAGAGAATACAGTGACAGATATTCAACTGCAGCATCTCTCCCACTTTGCTGGCATATATTTTTCTACATACCTCAAGGTACTAGGCACCGCTCGTGAATGCTGTTATGCTAGGGTGGATGGAGCATCCCACAGAAGTGCAGATGGGAGGGGGCTCGTGTGCTCGCCAGTGAACCTAGAAGTGGACCAGAATTACTTCTGTTCCACTTCCCGGTCCGCCAGGGAGCATGCTGTGGGGCCTCCCTATGCTCCCCCAGCTTGGCAATGGGCCATGGAGGGACCCTGGGTGCCCACCCCCAGACCCAGAAGGCATCAGTTGCCAAGCCAGAGGGAGCATGAAGGTGGGGCCTCCTGGTACACTCCCTGTCGGGCCTGGAAGTGAACCAGAAGCACTTCTAGTCCACTACCAGGTCTCCTGCCAAGCACACTGGGGAGCCCCCCCCTGCTCCTGTGGGACGCTCTATCCGCTCCAGCATTGAAGCATTCAGGAGCCGCCTGAATGCCGTACCTTGAGGTATGTAGAAAAAACATTTAAAGCTGTGTCTGTGTCCGAATCATGGAATCGTTCCGAATTGATTGAGAGAGATTAAAGGGGCTCGTAATTTGATTCAGCCACTGAATTGAATCAGGGACTGAAGCTACGCACAGCCCTAATAATTAACTGGAATTCCCAAAGATAATTATTATGTACTATTACTATTATAATAGTAATCATTACTGGTATAATACTAGTACTGGGATCTTAATATCAGAAATGTCAAATCACGAAAATGAGAACATATTGACACTAGAGAATTGAATCCCATATTTCGCTGTACATGTGTTTCCCAATTCTGAGTTGCAGTACACATTTTAAAAAACATTGGTACCCTTTGGAGCACATAGCTTAATGGGAAAGCATTTGTCACACTCTATAGAGACAGCTGGCTTTACTTTTATAAAAGTTGCACACTTAAAATGGGAAAATTCTGAGAATGCTTTAATAGCATTAAAGGACCAAATCATAAATGCCTTTCAGAAGACAAACGCCTATTAACTTGAACAGATCCAGGATTTTGTCTGCAACTTATAAAATAACTAGGCTGGGATTTGCAAAGGAACTGAACAGAGTTAGGACCTCAGTTCTTCTGTGCATCCGTCTACATTAAAAAAGCAAGTGAGAAATGATGGAGAGAAAGGAAAGAATTTTATCCCACGGTCAGATTGGTATGGACTGTGAAGGATTTTGCTTTCCTCAAGTCAGGGCCATGGCCCTCTACTGGGGACCTCTTCAGCACATACTGATAATATTTTATAGAAGCAGGGCATTGGATGCCATGGTCCCCTGCTTACCTATGGCAGGTTAGGGTGTTAGGTCGATATTGTGTCAGACTTAAGAGTAATCTTATGTAGAGTTTAGACTATGGCTTGTATGGATAGTCTGGATAGGGCTGATCCCGCCTCAGGCAGGGAGTTCGACTAGATGACCTATGGAGGTCCCTTCCAGCCTGACTTCTCTATGATTCTATGAAATTTCTGAATCTATAATATATTCATCACAATTTGGTAAGAACTGAGCACCTAAGGTCTCATGAAGGACTTCAGTCATCTGACCCCTGGAGTGGAATCTAGGATCTCTGTCTGGAAGCTAAGTACATAGGAAGAGTTAGGAGTAGTAAACTGCTAATGTGCTGAGCAAAGGACCCATAGTCCAGAAATCTCTTCCAAAGGTAAGTGCCTACATCTTTTTTTCCAAACATTAGAGCAAGATTCAGCAAGTGTAACATGGCTGCAGTGGTATCACTCCCCCTCATCATATTTATTTAATACCCCAGGAAAGGGTTTTAACCAGCAGGCCAAGGTAGACCCAGGTTCAATTTCCTCATCAGCTTTAGAGGAATTAAATGCATATGTCCTGCTTCCCAATAATGTGCTCTAAACACTCTAGAATAGTAGGGAGGAAGGAGCACTTTCCCTTTCTCCCACCACCTCCTGTTGAAACTGTGCTAGGTACCAAAATGCTCGGCCCTATCAAGGCTGGAGCAGTACTGGGTATGGCCAGAAGCACAACTTCTCATTTCATGGGAACTTAAATACCCAAACTAAAGTAGGAAAGTCAAGCACTTTTAGGTCCATACAGCAAGTGAGCCAGGATTTTCAGAAACACCATTTCTGAACTCAAGCAACTAAAGGTCACAGAAGTCCCAAGTTAGCCCTACTTAAATCCTATTTGGGAGCCTACCACCCTAATTCCTTTAACTTCTGCAGTGCAAGGGTAGAGGCTGTTCCAACACACTGTAATTACAGTGCATCAGAGCAGACTCAGTTAATTAAGTCTGCTAGAGTGTGGCAATTACGGCACTCAAGCAACCTCCCACGTTTTGTGTATCAGCATCCCCACACTTCAAAATTGGGGTAGGGGCACTTAAACTAAAGCTTGTTGAGCGAACTTCAGTTCATGTGCCCCCACCACCATTTTGAAGCACTGAGATGCTGATATGAGACACTGCAGTACTTTAATTAGAGCCACTCTAAGAGCCATTCTAATTAAAGCACTCCCTACCCCAGCACATCCATATTCCTACAAAGGAGAGATCTGACTTAATATCTCCAGAACTTTTACTTGTTCTATTGCATCATAAGCAAAGAAATACCAATACTAACTTAATTTTAAAATGTGCAGTGGTGAGTAGTTTCTCTCACTGTTGTATTTCTTCCCATTTCAGCCTAGCAATTAGACTTAGATTGACCGCATAAAATACAAATAGTAGGCATATTGTTTTGAGACCTTGTTTTTGTTACTGGGCTTTTGTTATTGTGTCCCACACGTTATTTTTCCATATCCACCTTTTTGTGCCTTTATATATAGACTATTATCCATTGGTAGTCACAAAGACTACCAATCAAATTTTACTAGTGGATATCAACCACAGGAAGAGATATCTCTAACCACCAGCAAGCAATGAAAAGCTTATGGGAAACTGAGACTGAAAATCTCTTACATCCTCAACAAAGGCCCCAATCAGTAAGCTGCAGGCACAGATGCAAGAGGGGACAGATGGAATTGAAGTGTGTGGGGTGTAGTGTCAATGTGTTTTTCTCAAGTACTCAAGTGCATCTGGTGCACCTGCACTATACATAGGTACACACATGTAGCTTTAGTAGCTGTTTTGGAAATATTGGAGGAGTTGAATAAGTCTTTTAATAAGTCTAAAAAAGAGAAAACTATAAAATCTTTTAGCAAGGAGAGTAAGAAGTTTTCATTGCAGGCTGAATTATTTTTTGCTCATCTAACTGCCAGTGAAGGCCTCCAAACAGAAGTAATGTGATTTTGATGCATCAAGGCCAATTAGCAGACAACAACCAGAAGGTGCACCACAGGAACTCTAAAATTCCCCAAATGTTGTAGAGTCAATCTTCATAGGAATGATAGGGCTGAAGTGTGAAAACACCTGGCAATAGATTCACTTCCTGGTAGGGATTCGCTGTGCAAGAGATGACAACTCATCTCAATGGGTTGAGTGATAACTTTTCTTATATCCTAGTCAGTGCAATGAGGAACAAATGGGGCCAAAGGAATATTAGAATTAAGAACATATAAATTGTACCAAACCTTTGTAAAGGCAACTTGGTCATTCTATAGAACATGTATTCTCTCTCATCCAAGCGTTAGGAACTGCCTAGTACCGCAACTTTAAAAATGTTGTTTACAAGTTGTTAGAGAAAGAGATGTTCCCAGGGTAACAATGAGGACTGCACTTTTCACTCCTGTGCTGCTGATCATTTTTCTGAAGGTATTAATAGAAAACATTAGATCATAACAGATAATACACCAAGTAGTAATGAAGCCAAAACACAGTGATCAAATCACCTAGAGTCCTTCATTTTATTATTTTCTGATCATCACAACTGCATCATAACTCATTACATTTAAGACAAGTTGAATTTACTGCCATGATTCAATAAGATGACATGGGGTTGAATGACAGACAAGTGCAGGAAAAGGGGTAAGGAAGAGGACTTGAGATAGCAAAACATACACTTTGAGGACAACATAGCAGTTCCTGATTACTTAAGACAGAAGAGTAAAGTGTGAGATTTGGAAATCTTTTTTATGCTCCACAGTTGTTTAGATCAGCATCAACATTTTGTTTTGCCTGAAAGGTACAACTTTTGAGCTCCAAATGATCAACTCCAGGCTGTCTCCTCTTGGGAATATTTTCAAGCGCTGGAATAGGCTCAAAGGAGGAGGGGAAAATAAACACCTGTGAAAAGAATATGAACAGTTCCCAAACAGCTGTCAGTTTCTACAGGGAAAAGGTTGCAAACCCAAAAGAAATTAAATGAGTCAGTTGCCTTTTGCTCATGTTTTCATCCTGTTATGGAGAGCTAAAATTAGGTTCTTGTTTAATGTAAAAAAGTCAGTGTGGTATTTATAAAAACACCTCATGGAGCAGTGGTGGCCAGTAGTATAAGGATGAGTGGGCAAGCAGGGCATGAGCCCCAGGCCCAGCTTAAGAGGGGGAGGAAGGGTCAGAATGGAGAAGGAGCATCCCTCTCACCCCTCCGCTCCAAGTCCAGCAGAGGGACGGTAGACCAGCAGCAGGAGAGCATATACATGTGTCTATGACGGATATACTAGGAAGTTTAGTTTCTGCTGTGTGTGAAGGAGAGTTAGCACCTCATTTTTTTGCAGCCGAAAACCACTGGTTTCTTTGGCCACTGGACACACAGGTCTGCAGCAAAAGAAAAAAAAATAATGCAGTGGCATCTCCCCTCAGCCTCAGCAAACTCCCAGCTGCTGCCCCCAGCTACCTCTGCTGTTTTTCCTGCTGTCAAAGCTACCAGAGCCAGGTCTACAAGGGAAGTGCAAGGGGATGATGACTATCCAGGAGGCAGTCCTGGCCGGTTCCACCTCTGGTGGCGGCCAACCTTTTTGGTAGGAGTGCCACAAGTTTAGCCATGCCTACTCCCCGAGTCCCTCACTCTCCACCACATGCCAAACAGTATCTGCCCAACACCACTGTGACATGTATGTAATGGGTTGGTCACCCCTGTCATAGAAGATTGCAGCTCTAGCATCTAAACATGGCGAGAATGAATTCTCACTGTTTTATTTTTTTTTAATTGGGATCCGATCTTCTGCCATTGTAGGTGGCTTTCCCACAGCCGGTATAACTTGGATGTTTGAGCTCTAGTGTTCTTTAGTGTCTTGCTTGGTTGTTTGAACTTTACTGAAGTATTTTAAAACTCTCTTCAAATGTAATCAGAGAGATGATGTCAAACTGCCTTGGTTAGCCCTCCTGATAGTACCAGAGGAATCCATATGGACAACCACAGGCAGCAGCCGGCACTGAGGGAAGAGAAACAGCCACACTGTGAAATGATTGCCTCAGGAAAGCAAATCTCAGAAAGACAACATAAAAGAAAACAGGGATAGCTCTTATTTTATTTGTTGGTTTTCCTGAAATCAACTTGTGTGGTACCTCCAGATTTCATTCATAAAACTCTCTTCCCTTTAGGGGATACATTTCTAGTTTTAATGATTTTTTTTATAATGTTGAAGGCATGAAAAGAGACAGATGAAAGTCCTGGCCCAGTGAAATCAAAGAAAACTCTCACTGATTTCTGCAGGGCAAGAATTTCAATATATCCAGACTGGGTTTTTTTTTTTTTAAGGTGAAGGTTCCTTCTCTGATTTTAATTTTAAAGATTTGCAGCATTTTGTACTTTAAAGAATGATTTAAAATCAACAGCTTCACATTTTTAAGTTACAGAATGTAGGAGAACGTGCAAAAGTGGTATCCCATGATCAACAAGAAATTAGAAAGTCTTTGCAATCTGGATGAATTCATGGTAACAGGTATATTTGTACCACCTTGAAGGTACCCCTAATTGTCCTTTATAGAACATTCTTAGTGAAATAACTTCCAAGGCAGGATGCAGAAAAACTACATGGAAAATAAAAGGCTCTATTATCCATGCAAAAACTGATGTGGCCTTCAGATAGGACAAGAAATGAAATCCAGGAGGTCTGCTTCACTGTCCAGATTAGACACCCTTAACATTCCTTCATGTCTGTTCACTTCTTCTCTACCAGAAAATAAAACCATTCCCTCCAAAAGTTTAATAGCACTCTACTACAAGTCTGATTGACAACAGTTGGTCCAGATGTATTTTTAGTCGAGAAGGATAAAATGCTAAATCTACAATGGCAGCCCTGCTGTGCTCTGGACATTACTGGCTTTATTGATAGGCGATAAGTAGAGCAGCACCACAGCCCAACCCCATCATCAGTGCCTTCATAAAGCACATGACTACTGTCAGACCCCTTGTATATTTGCATAAGAACAAGGCATGATTTGAACCACCCAATTTAACAACAGTATTTTAACTTTAAGCATGTACCAATGTCACTTTAATATTTGTCAGGGAATTTAACAGCTGTTTTGTGGATCTGCCAGAACCTACAAAGAAAGGATCATTTAAATACAGCTCTAGGAGCCCACACAAAATGGCTTAAAATAATCAGGGATCTGATGACTGTAGCGAGGAAGGATATCGAGAAGAGAAAGAATGAATTTTGAAGCATATTCTTTTAATCCTCTTTTGTTCATAACTGGGTTTTTTTAGTGCTAGTGTTTCTTGCAAAACATTAGATGTATCCACATTTGGATCTCTGTATTCTTCTTGTAAATCATATATAAAATCTACACTAGGAATTAAGCTTACAGATAAAAGGGGCACAAGGCAAATGGGAGAGAATAAATGCCTGCATTCTCTTTGTTTATAATCTACAAAGAGAAACAGGCTATAAAGAGATGACTCATTTGAGGCAGTCCAGATTGAGCTGAGTTCATGGACGGATCTAAAATTTTGAAAACGGGGGTGCAGATGGTGGGTGCATCATGTATGAAACAACACATAAAAATAAACTAGAAGCTTTACTAATATGCTAGAGGCTTAGAGCTGTATTATGCAGTTTAAGATTGAAGCAAAAATAAATATAACTTAATTGGAGTGAGTTAAAAGCAATCTGCAGAGTGGTGAAACAGGAGCTTCAAGAGCAGTCAACACCAGAACTGGAGAACAAAGAACAGAGAGGGTCATTAACACCTGTGGAATGGAGAGTTCAGAAGGGATCCAGAAGATTATAAGGAGCCATGGAGTCAATTGACTCCCTTAGTGCTGCCTGACTAGAAATGTTTCTGCCACTGCCAGGCAGCTGGTTGTAAATTTTGGGTGGAGCAGGACTCAAAGGGCGGGGGGGGGAGGGCAGGGGGAGGGGAGAGTGCACCCCTCCTGGGTCTGCCCCTGGCTGAGTTAAAACCTGGGATGAAAGAGGAGCAGAATACCCCTTTATATACATAACCCTTACTGCCCTCTGATAGGCTTGTGCCTAGGATGAATGGCAGTTAGTTTAAAGACATACACAGCATTGTCCCAGGGGAAAAAAGTGTTAGCACATTTCATCTCGGAAACTTCACGGATACTTAAAGCAAGCCGATGGACATATATATATATCTGTAGGATTCTGGAACAAAAGGCTTTCTTTGGGGGGAAAAAAGTGAGATGCTTACTTACACACTAGTGCATGAACGTACAGGTTTATGTTGCAGCTTTTACTAGTGGCTTTTAATAGGCATCTGCTCCCTTTCTGGTGAATGGAACACCTACCGTGGCAGGTCACAAGTGTATTCTGGCTGCATCAGGCACAGGCCTTTGCACTACCAGCCCACACCCACCTACCCTGCCATCCTTGTCTAATGCTAGAGATGCCAAACAAACAATAGGTTGCTAACAGCTCAGCTTTATTAATATTATCCATCACATGTAATAGTACTTTAACAGTGGATGTCTGAACTTAATGTGTATAACTTTACAATCAACCAAGGTAGTAACAGGTAGCTTGTAACAGTTAGCTGACCTGTTAGAAGCACACAGCCTTAAATTGTCTTCTTTTACCAGAAGCTGTTATTAATCCCAGTCCACATAGCCAAATGCCTTTTCAGGCTACATTAACAAGATTCACCTATACAAATAATAGCACATGCTCTCCTAGGGTTGTCCCCTAGCAGCTCACAGAACTCTTTTCTTTCAGTACAGCTACATTTAAAGCTTGCCTATATTTCACCTCATTCTAGATCTATTTGGGATTTCTCGCTCTAAATCTGCCGTATAAATTACACTGATTATCATCAGGGACATTAAGAACCTACACGTAACTTTAAAAATCCAGTGTGCATGGGGGGGGGGAGGAGGAGAAAAGAGGGGGAAGATAGCTTGATTGATAGCTCATATTTATTTTAAAGTATTTCAGGGAATGGAATGTTATTTCAGTGGTCTTCAGATTTTATTAAGCTGTTACTAGCCTTTTTTTTTTTTTTCTTTTTTTTTTTTAATACAGTGGTATAATTTTGTAGAACCAGTCTTCCAGGTTAGAATGCTTCATGAAAGGTCATCAGAAACAATATCTACCCAGAAAGACTGTCCTGTGGCGCAAGTCCAGCTGTATTAGCCAGCCACAAGCATAAGCTCCTTGGTGGCACTAGACAATTAGAATACACACTCCACTGCTAAAATTAGGAAGGTCATATTTCATTATAATAGGGAAGAGAACTACATCCCCCATCATGCATCACAGATAACATTTCTGAGAGCTATGATACTCTAAATAAATAAATACAAAGGAACAAATCCTCAGCTGTTGTAAGTTGGAGTACTGCCATGACTAAAGGCTAAATTTTGCAGGCCTAGCATCTGACCTCAATGACAATGATGACAATTGCAATTTTACCTGAACAATTTAACCCAAAGAATCTGACTAATACAAACAGGGCAGTCCAGAGAAATAATTCAAATTTGGTCCTTGTTAGAAGAAATGTATTGTCTTCCTTACCTTCATGCTGCATGGCACTTTTCCCTCAATGCTTCCATCCATCACCAACAGAATTACAAATGCAAGCCTTTAACTTTGTTCTTATGAGAAAATAAGTTACAGCATTTCCTCTTCGATTTTGGTAGAGCTCAAGCTGCCCTCTAACTCCCTCCTTTCCCTCACACACAAAGATGAGACTTCAAATCTTCCTATTTTACTTTGTGCAAGATAAATTATTGACCTTTCTGTCTCTTCATTCATCTGCCAAGAATGGCGTAGGTAAGTTCATGTATTTTATATACGCCGTGTTGGAGGAATGACTTGGCTGGTGTTGCCAGTATACTTTTTTGATTTCTTTAATTTGAATGAAACCAGCAATGTTCATTTCCTTGAAATTATTAAATGGGAAGCTAAATTGCTGATTACTTCATGGTCTTTTTTTAAACACTGCTGTGAGCATGGAAGGACAGAAACAGCTGCAGAATTTCCCTGTCTATGGAAAAGATATCATCAGCACTATGCCCTTCAATAAACCATCCACACTAAGCTTGTCTTATACACAGCAGCACCAAAATGCAAGCTTGCTTACTGATGCAGTAAGCAGAAAGTTAGCACTGTCCCCACACAGCAAAGAATTACTTTCAATTAAACAGAAAGCTGATATCAATTATAAAAATTACTCTTTATTAATGATTAATTAATGATAATTAGCACACTCATTAGGAGATGATCTGTTTTAGATCAGTTCACTACTTTGGTGTTTAAACTGAAAACCAAACATAATGACAAACCACTAAGATTGGGGCTCAGAGATCAAAAGTTCATAGCACAGCATAGCACACTACAACACAGCACATCATCCTTAGCCCTTGGGACAAAATCATGAGACCATCTTTCTTCCCTCCGAGACATGCCCTTAAATTAAGCCTTTGGCTGTTTGGTACAGCTACACTTTTGAACATTATTGGCTTTAGCTGGTGTATGCACTAAAGCTTTCACGTTGATTCAGAAAACATTTGACAAACGCAACAAGCAAAGTCTGACCTCAGACTGGACCAAAACTGGAGTAAGTGCATTGATATCATGGAGCAAATATCAATGAGTTAAGTAATTATATCAGTGGAACTATTCCACGTTCCAAAAAATTCAAACTTGACACAAAGCCTACAGATTAGTCAGTAGGTTAAATAGTTAAATCAATTCCTTTAAAATATGTAGGCTGCATATGTAGAATGATTTTTTTAAAATTTTTCTCCTGAGACAAAAGGCATGAGAGAGAGAAATAGAGATTCTGGACCAGATCATAATCCCTACACCCCTCACTGGTAGTGGCTACCTTTCTCCTTCTCATTTAGAAAAATATTCAGTTGGGAAGTGCTGAACAAGAATTGTACATTGTATACATGTTGGTCCAAGGACATAGGCAGGCAAGGTTGTTTCAGTAGATGTGATATCTTTTATTAGACCAACTAAATAGTTGGAACCCAAAGAACCTTGTCTTGCAAGCTTTTGGGCACAAACACTCTTCTTCAGGCATATGGAGACTCTGCTGCTGTTACGTGTTCTCCAAAGTAGTAAAGAAGCTAAAGTATAACAAGAAGTCTGTGAAAATGAAAATGAGTGGAAGTTCGGAGGGCAAAGGGTAGAGATAGGAGGGGAGGGAGGGAAATGTGTGAAGGAATGCAAGTAGTCAGCTTGAGGCAGGTTACCTGGTATGTCGGATGTCAGGCAGGTTGTAACGTCCCATAAATCCAATGTCTATATTAAGTCCATGATTTTTTGTGTCCAGTAGATTTCTGAAGTGAAGTTTGTATGTTCATCTACAAAAAGGTGCTTTGTCAATCCCTTTGAGGATTAGGACTGAGAGGTCAGAGAGGGTGTAATTGTCTTGTGAGAAGTGGGCACCCATAAGTAAATGGATATTTTGTCTTTGATGGATTTTCAGTGTGTGTTCATTCTGGTGCCCATTTATTGTTTGGTTTCTCCTACATATCTTCTAGGAACTGAAATCCCTGTCAGTGACAGCAATCCCTCTATTCAAAGATGATTTCTACCATGGCTCATTAACAGTACAGAGACTAAACTCATATTAATTTTGGAATGGAAAGCATTACTTCCTAGATCTCACAGTACTTTACAAAAGAAGTATTATTTCCATTTCTCAGCCGGGAAACTAACACAGCAAGAAAAGGATACTTGTCCCCAGTCACTAATGGAATCAGGAACGTAAAGCACAATCTCCAATTCTCAGCCCAGAACCCACTTCACAGGCCATTCCACAATGCCTTCCAAGTATAAATAGACGACCATCAACATCAAAAACTGAAAAACCATATACTGCAATTTAAAAAAAGTAATTGTCACCTATTAGCATTTTAAACCTACTGGCACTTTCAGCCATTAAAACTATTCACTCCCCACTTCTTCCTCATCTGCATTTCTCTCAGCTTAGAGAGTGAATTCAACTACTCCAGTTTCATTGTCTACTTTATGATAATGCTGGACTGTAAACCCAGCAAGAAAATGTCTGCTTTTAAAACATTTGTTTTCTTCAGCATTTTGAAAGCAGAATTATGGACACATTCCTGATGATTTAGGATATGTAAGAAAAAATCATTAAAAATGAAAGACAAAGGAGCTTTTGAAAATTTACAGTTTAGTCCTATTTTCGAAAGTGACTCGCAGCGAGTTTAAGTGAGCCCTACAGTCCTGAAGCTCAGATTTTAAAAAAGTATTTAGGAGCCTAATTCCCATTTAGTTTAGCACCCCACTAAATTATCTGTTCTGTTAAATTACTGGGCTTGAACACGCAGGAAGATGGCAAGGGGACAGGGGTTTTTTTCTTGGCAGCAATCAAAGGCTTGGTACAGACACAGCAGTCCCTCTGGCACCAAAAAGTTTAGACCAACATTTGGACTAAAATGTCCACTGACAAAATTCCTTCCTGTAGCACAAGATTAATGGCTGAAGCAAATTGAAGAAAATGTACAGTAAGTGACTTACTGAGGTGCTAATTGGAAAGTCACTTGTTTCTTTGCTCTTTAGTTAAGGACCCTTAGCAGACAGAGCAATGTGAAAAGCTGCAGAGTAACTAAGGTAGGGGGGCAACAGGGTACCAACCCCAGGTGCTAATTTGGGACATGTGCAAAAATAGTAGCCACCATGGCCCCAGGCACAGAACTGCCCTGTTACGCCTCTGGTCGAGAACACAGTTACTCCATTAAAGAAAGTTAAAACTGTATCCATTTGCATTGCCATCTTTCTTACATTTACTAGTACTTATGTTACTACCAGCCTAAAAATAAAAAATCTCAGTAAGGAATTACTGGCTTACAGAATGATGAACCATCAAAACAACAAATTCTTGAACACAAAACGGGCCTATCAGGTAGGGGAGCTTTTATCAGTATCTTCACTTTTATATAGAAAAAGACCTTACTAATAGGGCTAGAATCCTAAAATGCCTGTAAGTTCATGCATCTATAATTTACTGGTTACTCTGTGCTTTCAGCCATGCAAGAGCCAACTAAAAAAACCCAAACAAATAGTACCTTATGGTGAACTAGTACCTGGGTACCTAAAGGTATTTAGATGCCTAAATACCTTTGAGAATCTGATGCCTAGGTACCTCGGATGAAAAGAACATGAAAGCTGGAATTTAAGTCAGTATGAGCAATGCAACTGGACTACTTGCTAGGACAGGTGAAAAAGGAGGAAATTGAAAATGCTCTCTCTAATTTTCCCAAAAAACATGAACAAGAAAAAGCCAAGAACAATAAGAGTCACGAAGAAGAGAGAAGCAGGAGACTAGGTCAGAAGTTCAATGCAAATCGTGCACTTTAAGAACTAGTTAGAGGTTTCAGAAGTGGTTCCCATATATCATAACAGGTAAGATGTAATTTTATTGCAGGACTTAGGAGAAAGTTATGAGAATAATGTACTAGACAGCCTGTATTCATAGGCAGAGCCCAAGAGACTTGTGAGGGAGTATAAAAATCAGGTGTTTCATGGCGAAATGAGATAAACCTTTTTTTAAGACTTTTTAATCTATTAAGCTCAAGATTGAAAAAGAAATCAGGGCCCCATCAAATTCAGTGGCAAAACTCCTGTTGACTTCAACAGAGCCAGGATTTCACCCCAAATGTTTTTTGTTTTTAAGAGAAAAGGACAGATGAAATGACTTTGAAAAGGCTAAATAAAAATAACACAAATCTTATGTAAGTTCCCAAATTTAAATTTAAACTAGTCAAGAGTTTGGAAGTTGAGTATGCTATGCCAAGCATCAGTCATTTCCTACTCTGATTTTCATTATTGTTGAAATCAGAAAATACTATTTTCAGAGCATAAGCATTTGAAGCCAAGTACTTCATGATAATAAAGCTGAGAACTGAATACATAAAAAACTAAATAAGTAGAGTTGAAATCACAGTATGACTAGTTTGAATCCCCTAACAGCAAGATCAGCAAACCTAAAGTTAAATATATTTTCCAGTCTCCAACATATTCAAGACATTAGTACCGACTCATCAACCAAATAGCAGTAAAATAAACTAAAAGCCCTATTTTCTGAAAGAAATTGAATATAACGTAGGGGATACAAATTAAAGGCAATGGGTTTCTGTCCAGAAGAGTATGGTTCAGAGCACTTTACTTGTCTGCAACTTGAGTTCAAATGCTGGTACAGCCCTTCTTTTTGAGATAAGCTGAATGCTATCAGTATGTAGTATACAGTTTACTGCAATGGGCTTGTCACCTGAGTGTTTATAAAAATGATGGGCTTCCCCTTCTCTAAACCCAATTTATTTCCAGATGAGAGGGAGAAAAGGCAACCACCAAAAATTAGGGGGTTAGGGTTTATGGTCTAGTCCAGAATACTTTTCCCTTCCCTCCCTCCATTTTTTAAATTTGTGTGCACAAACTAAAGATTCACCAACACTTCTAAACAGACTGCTCCACCGCTCAGAATGGAAATACCTCAACTGATGTGCAACATTTCTAAATTTATGAACTTGCATACTGAAGATATTACAATAGCGTAAAAGGATTAAAGTCAGTTAGTGATTTACCATTTCTCTAGGTAAACAGTGACTGTCAAATTACCAGAAGACAAGTGATCTCATTTAAAACAGACAAAATGAAGCACACATGGCATTAAAACAGAATGACTGATTCAGAGCTTTTCCATGTTGCATACAGAACATTTAATAGAACTTTAAAAAAACAAAAAATCCTTTTTAATAACAGAATGATTGGGGGGGGGATCTATACTGATAAACATTAGATTATCATATTATATCTGTTCCTTACCCTTGAAAGGGCTTTGCAAATCCCAAAATGCTGAAGAAAAGGGACTTCCTAGAATGTGCTAGGCTCAATATTCCGTTTTTTAAGAAGCATAAATTCATATTAGGTGCCTGTGTAACACAACTCTCAAGCCAAAGAAAAGTGCTTTCCAGCACAGAGATTTGAAGTGGAGATTTGTGAACAGGTTTGTTGCTTGAGTTGCAAACATGTTTCCACAACTGCTCCCCAAAAAAAGATACAAGGCTTTAACCTCAATCCTTGCTGCTCATGACAGCAGGCAATAACAAGGGCTGCTTACACGTTAAACCCCCTTCTTCCTGTCCCCACTCCCCCCTGCATTTTACTGGAATAAGCAGCGCATTACCTTGACCCAGCTACAGAGTACTTGTATAGATCAGGTACTTCAGCAGGGCTCTTGGGTGTTTGTATCTAAGCTGCTTCAATCAGCTATTAGATAGAAGTGCCAAAAACCCCCCACTAAATTGCCCAATCTATACAGAAGTTCAGGAAGCCAGGTCCAACTAAGGTGCTGCCTCTTTTGAGCATGTGCAGGGCTCAGGGCGGGAACACATCAAATTTAAAGTCAAGTGCTGTTCGTTTGTCTGTTTTTAATGTCTGCAAGTAGCCCATGCCCAAACTGCTAAAACTTCCAAGATGCGACTCAAATCTGCATTATTAAGTGCTAGTCTACAGGAGAAAAATCTCTACAGTGGAACATCTCCACGCATAAGCAGCCATTCAGTTAGAGTTAATTCAAAGTCAAAATTCACTCCCTACTTTAACTTTAAATTAAGCTTACCTACATAGTACATGGCATTAACCACACACTGCCCACAGCCAGCTAATCTGAGCACTTCAGACAGAAATCCTATACGCTATCTTGGAACATTGTTATGCAACTGAACCAGACCTTACCAGCAGAGATGAGGAACTGAAATCTTTTTTGTTGCTCTGCCCTAGACTCTTTCCAAACTGTTCACATGCTTCTTGAAGTATGGGGCCCAAAGCTGGACTCAGCACTCCAGAGGTCTCACCAGTCCTGAATACAGCAGAAGAGTCACTTTTTTTTATTTGCAAATGACATTCCTGTTAATACAACCCAGGATGCTGCTGGATTTTCTTTGTATTTTGCAATAACACATGTTTGGCTCATACTTAGCTTATGGTCTACTGTAACCCTGAGGTCCCTCTTTGCAGCACTGTTGCACTTTTTGAGCAGTACAGCATGAATTTGTCCTTCTTGAATTTCATCTGATTAACTGTAAGATATTTATACAGTTTACCTAGGTCATTCTGGATCGCAGACCTAAGCGTCAGAGTATCTGCACCTCTACCCAACTTGGTGAAATCCGCACATCTGAAAAGCACATACTTAATCCCATTGTTCAGATCATGAATAAAGATATTGAACAATACCAGACCCAGGACAGAACCCCGGGGAAACCCACTTGAGACCTCCTCCCAACTAGATAGTCAGCCACTGATAACTCATTGAGTATGACGATGTATGGTGTACAGTGTTTAGCCGGGGGTCTGCAGTTTTCACCCTGTTGTGCCTTAATACACACACGACATGAGTTTTGCTTGTCAGCAGCTTCAGGTGCAGTTTCAGAAAGCCCTGCACCCATCTCCTTGAAACTTGGCAGACTGTTGCTTCAGCAGGGGCTAGCATCCCCGCAGTTTTCACTCCCCTGTGCCTAAACACACATGACATGAGTTTTGCTTTCAAGACTTTGAATACAC
This sequence comes from Crocodylus siamensis, assembly GCF_052110815.1. NCBI lineage: Eukaryota > Metazoa > Chordata > Crocodylia > Crocodylidae > Crocodylus > Crocodylus siamensis. Next base: position 219,412,558 of record NC_143398.1, on the reverse strand, counting down.
AGACACGGAAACTGCTGGAGTGCGCTAATTAGCATGCTCCAGCTGACTCAATTAATCAATTCTACTCTAATGCACTGTAATTACAGTGCATTGGAGCAGCATTCCTACATATCTACAGGCACCCTAGGATTCCTCTTGTACAGTCTTTGTCCTCAGTGGCATTTGCAGTCCCTTTGACTTTGATACAGACACTTTGATTAATGGTCCAGCTTATAGAATCATAGAAAATTAGGGTTGGAAGGGACCTCGGGAGGTCATCTAGTCCAAATAGATCATCCTAGCCAAGGCTTTGTCTAGCCAGGTCTTAAAAACCTCCAAGGATGAAGACTCCACCACCTGTCTGGGTAACCTGTTCCAGTGTTTATTACTCTCCTAGTAAGATTTATTTCCTAATATCTAACCTAAACTTCCCTTGCTGCAACTTGAAACAGTTGCTCCTTGTTCTGTTATTTGCCACCACTAAGAACAGTCTAGCTTCATCCTCTTTTGAACCACCATTCAGATAGTTGAAGGCTGCTATTAAATCCCCTCTCAGCCTTCTCTTCTCTAGGTTAAATAAGCCCAGTTCCCTCCGTCTCTCCTCAGAAGTCCAGCCCCCTGATCCCTTCTTTCGGCTGGTTAGTGAACTGACAACACAACGCTGAAACACCCCTGTCGGTGTTCCATTTAAAGATCATCAGTTGATTTTCAGTTCAAGTGATGATATGTATATCTAGGCAAACTGGAACTGGCTTTAAATAAGATTTTGAGAGTTATAATACCTAGCAGTATCCTAAAGCACGGATTAGCTTTTCCTTTTACTATATGCTACCAATTACACAATCAAAATAAATTATTTGCATTATGAAAGTCATTCAGAACATAAGATGACAGATGCAGCAGCTGTCTATCACAATGGGTTTCCACGTTCAAATGCTTAAGCAAAGAGCATCAACAAAATAGCAGCTGCTGTATTATCCATTTCACCTCATGAGCTCATGTCACATTTAAGCAGAGAATGTGACCCCTGGCTCCAACGCTGAAGCAAACAGCCTGTACAAATACTCAGATAAAATAAAAATAAGTTACATAGCAGCATGTAGTAAGACCAGGCACTATATTTTCATCCTATTACCTGTTAGGTTTTTATTTAATTACTACTTATCCTGAAGCTAAGTGCAAGAATTCATTAGAAAGCAAAATCCTCCTAACATAATGATGCAAGGAACTACTCTGTATCGAAGACTAACCATTAACCTTTGAATACTGCCTCCTTCTCAGATATTTAGCAACTGAGAAGAGATGCAAAGAAAAAAGTGCAAGAGGATTTTTTTTTTGGCTGTTAAGACTGGAGAGTGACAAGTGCTAATTTATCTTGCCCATTTCCTGCTAAAACACTCTAGTTTCCCTGGCTTTCCATCCCACTGAACTCTGGTTCCCCATGATCAAGCTGTCATACCTGGACCAAGTGCTGGAACATGTATAACATGTTGGATTAAAATGGGAGGAGCTGGTGACAGGACCTGTTCACTGAAGAATCTTGACCTTGGGGTCAGGCAGTCTGGGTTCTTGCCCTGCAGAAAGTAGTACAGTATAAATCTTCTTTATTTTTTATCTTTCTGATGGGTTGGACTCAGCAGGGTAGAAGTTGGCTTGGAGTAACAGATATTTTTTTTACATGCTTAAGACTGCACGTTCATTGAGGCAGGGACAATGCCTTTGCATTTGTTCAGCAACCAACCAGAGACAAGACAATGAATAAAAATATATATAGTTTAAATGCACCTTGCCGTTTGTAATGACATCAGATTAATCTATGCAATTTTTATTGCTCAAATATTCAAGAAGCAAGCAGTCATCACAAGCTTATGGCAAGAAAGCTCTTTGCAGTACTCTCATAGTAACATTTCAGGTCAGTCCCAGTCCTGCTGTAACTGCAATCAAAATAGTACCATAGATCTATTCACAAGAAGGTAGAATTTGGTGTAGTTTGATTATTCCACATACAATAAAATTCACTATTGCCCTCAATCTCTCTCCTCCTTCTCATTAGTTACCAAGGAAACAGAAGCATTTGCTAAGCAAAGCTTTGTAACATAGATAAGTGGAAAAGAAAATAAGTTTGTATATGCCATGGGTTGAGAAAGAAAGCAGTTTATGACACATCCTACCCACACAGATGGCATGACTCAAATGCTCCCCCTCTACACGACACTGGTCAGGCCACGGCTGGAGTACTGTGTCCAGTTCTGTGCGTCCCACTTCACGAGGGACGTGGACAACATTGAGAGGGTCCAGAGGGCCACCTGCATGATCTGGGGACAGCAGGGCAGACCCTATGATGAGAGACTGTGGGACCTGAACCTGTTCAGCCTTCACAAGCGAAGGCTGAATGGGGACCTGGTGACCGTCTAGAAACTCACTAGAGGGGACCAGAAGGGTTTGGGAGAGACCTTGTTTCCCCTAGCGCCCCCTGGCATGACAAGGAATAATGGCCACAAGCTGTTGAAGAGTAAGTTTAGATTAGACGTCCGTAAGAACTACCTCACGGTCAGGACGGCTAGGATCTGGAACCAACTTCCGAGGGAAGTGGTGCTGGCTCCTACCCTGGGGGTCTTTAAGAGGAGGCTTGATGCCTACCTATCTGGGATCATTCGAGCCCAGTTTTTTTTCCTGCCCAGGCAGGGGGTCGGACTTGAAGATCTACAAGGTCCCTTCCAACCCGATTTCTATGATCCTGTGGAATCTGTCTGTCTCTCTCCTTTGAGCTGATCCCATTTGCTCTGTTCTCTTCTGCCTAATGAAGATGAGAAACGTGTAACCTGTTCAAAGGAGACTTCACATACAGGGAAGCAGAAATTGTTTCAGTTCATCATAAATATGAACAATTCAATTCTAGGTAGGAGGTGCCTGGGGGAACTGTATTATCATTATGACCCACCAGCACCAGGTTTGGCACTGTTCTACCCATGACAGGGTCAGCATGTACACAACTTAAACAGGGGAATCCATATTCTGTGTGAGAAGTAGAAGATGCACATACACGCATATCATATTACAAGATCAGCTGGGTAACTCTCTAACTCAAACATGAGATGTGCCACTGAAGTCAGTGGTAGCTCTGCTGCCACTCCATGGCTTCATAAAGAATTAGATCTCCTACCACTGCTGTATACTCCAATATAAAGCCCATATATTCAGCATCTCTCCAAAACTAAGGATTTGATTTAATTACATTTCTAGCCTTATCTCATGAAATCCACTACAACAGCAACAGAATTTAGTAATCACCCATCAGCAGTGAGATCAAGAGACTGAACATGACACAATAGCTCTAGGTGAAAGTACTCATTTAACTGCACCTCATCCATTCTCTCTTTTTCTTAACTGAGCACCAACATGGCTCACTGCACAGCATATTAAGAGAGGAAACAAAGGTACACTCCTGCAACTTGGAGAATCTGAGAGGTAAGATATTCTAAGCCATCAGGTTTGTAACTAGTGTGCATCAATATTGTTATTTAAGGAGCAAGACCTCATTCCTTGAAGTCAGAAGGATATTTATTACATTCATGACTTATGGGCCAAGTACAGACAGTCAAAAAGCCAGAGGCCAAATCAATTCCATCTTTTCAGGTTAGTCTAAGATGCAGAGATTAAACTGAGAAACAAGTGAACAGATATTCACTTTTGATTCAGAAAATGCAGCCACATGCCTGAAGTGCCTCAGGCCACAAGCTGGGGTACACTAGAACATGGCTTGCAGCCTGCCAGCCACTGCCAAAGGGAAGGGACTGAAGCTCCAAGGCTTTTCCCCCACCCTGCTTGAGCAGAGGGAGTGTGGCCAGGCCCTAGCCAGAGCTAGCCCAGCTGAGGCTGGGGGAGAGGCACTAGCTGCACCCTCCTCCCCCCACATAATCCGCCACTTCTGCTCTCCCTGCTTTTTCCCCCAAGTGAATGACTGCTGCTAGCCACAGCAATGCTAAATGTTGCACTCAAACTCACCAGCAACCTTTCAGCTGAAGGGGGAAGTGTGAGAAAGGTAATTTTCAGTCTGCCCCAAGACAGCTGGGCTCAGCCTCTGTCCCATCAGCACCACTTTATCAGCCTTGCCTAGACTTAGGGAGGCTTGAGGCTGGCAAAGATGAAAGGATAGGGGCCCACAGATCTAATGCAGGAGCAGCCAGCAAAGCCTGGGCTGCAAACCTCCCTGGCAAGGGGGCGGGTAAATGCGCGGACTGCTTCACTTTGCAGCAAAGCACTGGGTGGGCAAGTGCATGCAGGAAGCAGAAAGGAGGCAGACTGAGATAGGGTGTGGGGAATGCTTGGCCTGCCTGTGATTTATTAGGTGGGCAATATGGGGGACATATGCGTGGGGGGTGCATGTGTGTACATGTGCGCCTAGAGGAAACATGCGTGTCCAGACATAGGTATGGAGGGGGGTGTATGTGCATCTGTGCATGGGTGTGGAGGGGTGTGTGTATGTCTGAGAGTGGGTCTGGAGGGGTGTATGTGCGTGTGTGTCCTTATGCACCCGGGTTGGCTTGGAGGCACCAGCAGCCACTCCCTGCACAGTGCTTGCTTGTCTGTGATGAGCAGCTGCATGAGCTCCCACAACAGGCAGCTGCCAGACTCTGGACGTGCTAGCACAGCTAGTCAGGCCCCCAAGGCGCCCACCTGCAGCCACCCATCCTAGCTGTCAAACAAGCACCGAACCTCACTAACCTCATCACCAGAAGCAAACTTCCTCAAGCCCAGAACAAACCAAAAGGATCCAGACCATGCCATGACAAGAAATGCAAAACCTGCCAAAGCATCTCCACCACCCCCACAATCACTACACCCCACAACAGAGCCATCAGCATTCCTGGATCTTACAGCTACACCTCTAGAAATGTAATACATCTCATCCAATGCACCAAATGCCCTGATGGAAAATACATAGGAGAGACCAAACAACAACTGCGTACCCGAATGAATGCACACCTGAAATCTATCAAAGACAGGAATACCCAATTACCAGTGGGGGCACATTTCTCCATGAAACCACTCTTTCCCTGATCTCTCAGTGCTAATCCTCAAAGAAAACTTACAAAACACTTCCCAGAGATGAGCCTATGAACTCCACTTCATCAACCTCCTGGATACTAAAAATCATGGACTAAATATAGACATTGGATTTATGACACATTATAACCTGCCTGACATCTGACTCCCTAGAGATCTCTCCACTATTCATCCCCCTTCTCTCACTTCCCCTCCCCCCCAGCCTGTCTCTTACCCATCGACTCCTCAATCTACATTTTCACCGACTACCTATCTTGCATGCATACCAGATCAGCCTCTGGCTTCTTTACCTTTCATTCCATCCAGGAAGAGCACATACCAACGGCAGAAACTTCCTTAGTCTGACGAAGAGTTTTTGAACCCGAAAGCTTGCTTAATAATTGTTTTCCAACTTTTTAAGTTGGTCTAATAAAAGATATCAGATTCACCCAAAGAATATAATATAAAACAAAAATCCACATCTAAAAGATCTTATGTAAGAGTCAATATTGCTATTTCAAGGTTACTACTCGCCAAGGTTAGCCCAGCCCCTATTACATATCCCACTGAAATGGTTAGTGTGAATGGATAAATCCTGGTTTCTTCATGGATCTAAATGACTGTTTTTATCCTAGAAGTAAACCTATTAGGTAACCATTCAAAACAGCATTTTTTATAAGAATAGACATGCAGTCTATTGCTGAGTTATGTTTCTAACTCCAAATCATAAAATGTAAAAGGCTTTATTTACCCACTTGAGGCCAGAAAGGCTCAGATGGGATAACCCAAGAGGAGCAAGTAAGACATCCTAAAGATCAATAGACCAATAAAAACTTTGGCGATATCCTAGTCTCATTGAAGGTGATGACAAAACTCCCAATGACTTTGGTGGGGTTAGGATTTAAACCTCTGAATTTATTATTCTTTCCAAGTGCACTTGTGCCAATTGATTGTTCTAACATGTCCCAGCTTTCTATGGAATAGCATAGCAGATGTTGGACCCTACACGTTGCCCTCTGATGCTAACATGAAAAAACTTGCAGGCAAGGTTCTTTGAGGCAATCCAATATTTTTTGACCAACTAAAATAGCTGGAAAAATTCTTCTTTGCATACCAATTTTCAGGTTAAATGGCAAAAAGGATTTGTGTGCAGGGCGCAGGGGAAACTGTTTGTTTGCATGGCAAACCAGAATAATACTTGAAATGAGTATGGCCCATGATACTGTCAAAGTAGCACTAAAATCATTAGTCAGTCCTTTTATAATAGCAGTATGTATATGTTACAGTTTTAGTCACATGAAAATATCCTGTGCTATCAGTAAAACCATTTATTTTCTGTTAGAGACTTTTTTTCTTCTTACCTCTAATTGTAACATGGTATTTAGGATGATACAACAGTGCGATGACAAAATGCACCCACATTTTCTTTCACTTAAAATATGCTATAAAACTGTAAGACTACCATACCATGTAGAAGAATGCACAGTCATAGTGCAGTTGTGAATAATCTTTATGGATAATGTATCCAGTTGTTATGCAAAGCATTAGGAGTGATAAGCCTCAAGAGCTCCTGTTCATTAAGGCAAGAAAATTCTATTCCAAGTACTTTAATGGACCTCATATCATTTCAAACCTAGGTTCAGAACTTCATCTTTGATTATAAATCTTGTATTCTGAGTTTCTAGGAGAATGGAAGTTAGAGAAATATATCCAAGGGAAATTACAAAGAAAAATTAAGTTGTGTTTTTCTTGTTAGGAATAAAAGTGGGTCTAGCCAATTTTTCCCTTTCATTGGTTGATTCAAATTACTAACCTGAACACTGTCTCCTTTAAAAAAAATACCATGGATGATTGGAGAACAGATAGGTTTAGTAATTAACAAGAAATTAACTTTTAGAGTGTTAAAGAGGAGTTTTGAACTAACCCAATACTAAAAACAAAGACTATATTAAGGGGCAACTACATCACTCGATTAATTAAGAACTAAAAACAATACCAAACCCCATTTCTGAATCATCCAATGATTCTTCTAACTGATTCCCAATGTCTGACTTAGGTACGTTTTGTTTTCCTCATCCCTTGTCATCTCTGCAGGTCACCTTCAAAGAACAGTTCACGGTATTTGTACGAATGGTGTTTGGTAACTACAACTACGGGTTTGTTGCGGGTAGGTCTTGTTTGACCAATCTCATTTCCTTCTATGACCAGGTGACCTATCACCTGGACAAGGGAGAAGAGATTGATGTCATATATCTTGACTTCAGAAAAGCTTTTGATCTGGTATCCCATGATCACCTCTGGGCCAAACTGGCCAGTTGTGGCCTTGGCTCCACCACGATCCCCTGGCTGGGAAACTGGCTCCATGGTCAGACCCAAAGGGTTGTAATTGATGGCAGTCACTCATCGTGGTGCCCTGTGACCAGTGGGGTCCCTCAAGACTCTGTCCTTGGACCCATACTGTTCAACATCTTCATTAACGATGTGGACATTGGAGTCAGGAGTGGACTGGCCAAGTTCGCCGATGACACCAAACTTTGGGGCAAAGCATCCACGCCAGAAGATAGGCGGGTGATCCAGGCTGACCTGGACAAGCTCAGCAAATGGGCGGACGAGAACCTCATGGTGTTTAACACCGAAAAATGCAAGGTTCTCCACCTTGGGAAGAAAAACCTGCAGCTTCTTTATAGGCTCGGCAGTGCAACGTTGGATAGCACTACAGAAGAAAGAGACTTGGGGGTCATCATTGACCACAAGATGAACATAAGCCTGCAATGCGATGCTGTGGCTAGTAAAGCGACCAAAATGCTGGCTTGCATCCATAGATGCTTCTCGAGCAAATTCCGGGATGTCATTCTCCCCTTGTACTCGGCCTTGGTGAGGCCGCAGCTGGACTACTGCATCCAGTTTTGGGCTCCACAATTCAAAAAGGATGTGGAGAAGCTTGAGAGAGTCCAGAGGAGAGCCACGCGCATGATCAGAGGTCAGGAAAATAGATCTTACGATGACAGGCTGAGAGCCACGGGACTCTTTAGCCTGGAAAAGCATAGGGTCGGGGTGATCCGATGGCCACCTATAAGTTTATCAAGGGTGACCACCAGGATCTGGGGGAACGTTTGTTCACCAGAGCGCCCCAAGGGATGATGAGGTCGAACAGTCACAAACTCCTGCAAGACCGTTTCAGGCTGGACATAAGGAAGAATTTCTTTACTGTCCGAGCCCCCAAGGTCTGGAACAGTCTGCCAGTGGAGGTGGTTCAAGCACCTACATTGAACACCTTCAAGAGTAAATTGGATGCTTATCTTGCTGGGATCCTATGACCCCAGCTGACTTCTTGCCCTTTGGGCAGGGGGCTGGACTCGATGATCTCCCAAGGTCCCTTCCAGCCCTGATGTTTATGAAATGTATGAAATCTATGAAACAGTTTCTCAGCAGACAGATCATTAATAGGTTCTTTACACAGGATGTTTACAGAGCTAGCTACACTATGATTCACTATCTACAACTGGATTTTATTTACCACTGCCAGAGTGTTTGTGAGGACTGTTTGTACACAACTCGAATTTTTAGTGGAACGCAACTTACACAGTACCTTCAACTTCAGGCCTGTGACTTACATTGGAAAGATACATACCTCAGCTTGAAAATCTTGTTTGAACAGTTTGGCTAGGTACAGACATTCAAAAAGCCCAAGGTAGAATCATGACAATCTATGCAGGTTTCTCTAAGCTACACAGATTGGATCAGGGGCAAACAGAATGCATGGTCTGGGGTGGGTCAGGGCCAGGCAGCAAGGGGTCTCCACTAGGTCTGTGCAAAACAGCAAGTATTCGCTTTGGATTCTGTTGATTTGGAGGACAGTGATTCAATTCGGAGATTCAAAATCACTGTCCCGATTCGATTTGGCTGAATCAGATCCGAAAGATTTGCCACCACTCCGGAGATTCAGCCATAGACTAAACAGGCAGCTGACAGCTGCCTCCAGTTGCTAAGTCTTTTGGGGTTGGGAGAGGGAAGGGGTGTCAGGGAGGGAGGGGCTGGGGGGCTCGTTACTCAGGGAGAGGAGCAGGGAGATGCGGGATGAAAGCACGGCAGCACTGGGAGCAGGGGCTCTGCCCAGCTCCTGCTTGCCCAGCTGGCGCAGAAGGGCGGTGGGGCGGGGAGGGCGTGATGCAGGTGCAGCTCACTCTGGTGGAAGAGGGCAAGCGGCAGCATGCCATAGCCCCCACTCCCAGTGCTGCTGCCACTTGCCAGCTGGCATGGGGCAGGCGTGGGTGCCGTTGCCACTTGCCAACCAGCACAGAGGGCCATGGAGGGCAGGCGTGGCACAGCTGGGAGTGGGGACTATGCCGTGCTGCTGCTTGCTCCCTTCCACCTGGAGCAAGCCGAGGCCACATCCCCCCACCCCAACCTCGCCTGGGCAGGGCAAGCAGCAGCACGGCAGAGCTGCCACTCCAAGTGCTGCTGCACCCGCATCCCACACTCCCCACGCCCTGGCTGGGCAAGCGGCAGCAGGACATGGCCCTTGCTCTGAGCGCTGCGCGCCTGCCTCCCGCACCCCCCATGCCCCACTCCCCAGCTGGGCAGCTTGCCCCAGCCCCAGCCCTTCCCTCCCCAGCTGAGCAGCTTGCCCCAGCCCTTCCCTCCCCACTTCCAAAGAAAAGTTCAAATAATAACGAGGCTATAAAAAAACCCCAAAACCTTAAGCAATGGTTAAATAAGGCTGAATTTGAAAGAAAAGTTCAAATAATACTATAAATCACCACCCAGCAGGTGCAACGAAAGCGAGATGTGACAAGCTACCCTAATGAGGGAGGGTTGGGGAGCTGTGGCCCCCCACTGCCTAGCCTCATGCCCCCCATACCTGAGGAAGCACAGCTGAGGGAGCAGCTTGTGTAGTGGCGAGGCCTCTGCTCCCCTTCCCCCGCACTGCTGCAGCATGGCTCTCAGCCCTGCCTTCTGCCACACAGCACTGGGAGGGATGGGAAAGGAGAGCCCCCACAACTGTGTGGGCCCAGGCCCAAGCAAGCACAGCTGCAGGGGTTGCACAGCAGGGAGCCTCTGTTCCCACCCCCCAGCCCCTGTGCAGTTTGGCTGACAGAGGCAGACAGGAGCCGGGGCAGAGACCGGTACAGTGTCAGCAGGGGGGAAGGAGTGGAGGCCCCCATCCCATGAGCTTGGCCCCAGCACACACACCCCCACCCAACCTGAGCAAGCACAGCTGGGGAGGGCCACGTGGCAGCGGTCTCTCCCCCCCACACACACCTCTCCCAGGGCCGTGCTGTTGCGGTTGAGGGATTTGCTCCACGTGCCTGGTTCTGAGGGAGAGGGATTTCTCCCTGCTACTCTGCCCAGTGCAGGGAGAGGGAATCCCCAGCACTTTGCTGCTCCATGAGCAGGGGAAGGATTTGCCCAGAACTGGGGACCTCGGGTGCTGTGCTCTACGCTTCAAGTATCTCGGCACAGGGTCCTGGCACACCCGCAAGTGTGTGGCCAACCAACCTTGTGCTCGAAGCGCTCCCTCGGCAGCAGCACTGCAAGTGGGTGCACTACTACTCTCCCCTCTGCATGCCAAGCTAAGCACATCAGCGTTAAAAAGTAACTACTACGGCACAACTGAAATAATGTCTGCCAATTATCTTGGTTTAAAAAAAATGAAAAGTGGGCAATGTTCCTTTAAGTGACCGTCATTGTATACCTGAAAAGTATTACTCCTCATTCACTGATGTAAACGGTAATTGTATAGAGTCTAAAAGTAAAACTTTTAAGCAGGGTTTAACTAGAGGGAGCACATCTCCCTTTCATTTGCTAGCAGCAGAGAAAGGAAAGATCCTTCTTTCCTTTCCATGACTTAGCAGAGCAGCCCTCGCGAATTCAGCCCCTCAGCACTGGCTGATGCAGCAAGAGCTCCCTGCTTGATATCAAGTAACCCACCAGCACTCAGGAGTTGCTCCCTTTATCTTTCAGAACAATAACATTTAACAGAATAACTATTGTATGAATGGGCATGATTTGAATATGCATTCACGTCTCTTCTGTTTTCATCAGGTAAAATACAATCATGCGCAAAAATTTAACGTCTTAGGAGGTTTTGCCTCAAGAAAACCACTCTTCTGAAGAGGCATAAAACACTACTAACCAGTGTGTTATAGTGGTTGCACAAGCCAGAAATATTAGCAACCCTCTTGCCTTCCAAGTAGGACGGTTTTCAAATCCCTACAATTTTAATTCCAGGACACCTAGAAAACCAGAAAAGACACGTTGTCTATATCTAATTTAGGAAGCAGCCAGAGATGATGGAAATATCAAATGGTTGGTCTTGAGAGACTGTAAACCCACTTAACTCTGAACCTGATCTGCATCTGATCATTATCCACTCATCCTCTCTGAAGGTCTGGCAAAGCTTTAAAAAGATGAAAGATTTCTTGCTAGCTAAAACACCTGGAGACATTTTAATAAGTCAGCCATTTTAATAAGACCATCTAATATTCCATGAGGCTGGCTGGAATGGAGAGCCATTGGTCTTGCCATTAGTCAATTGTTAAAGTAAGGAGTCACAGCCTTTCCTCACCCCGAGGCATGAGACTATCACTGAGAGACATTGTCTTCTCAGAGGAAGTGGTCTTACATGGTACCAGTACCCCTTGATGCCTTCCCAAACTGGGCACACTCACTATACACATGCAGTGAGGCTGTAATTACAGTGTGTCGGAGCAGACCCAATTAACTGGGCCTGCTGGAGTGTAGTAATTACTGCAGTCTGGCAGACTCCAACGTCTCATGCATTAGTGCCCCTGCGCTGAAAATAGCGGCAGGAGTGCTTTAACTAAAACTTGTTCAATTAACTTTAAAGGGCCCTCGCCACCATTTTTCAGCCTGGGGACACTGATACACGACATGCTCTGGGGCCTTTAGAGCGGCTGTCAGAGCCACTACAATTAAAGCACTCCCCCCGCCCCCAAAACACATGTATAAATGCCTAGTGCTTATCCCCCTTCCTGACTTGGTTCTTTCACAGTGGCATCAGTGCGTTTGTTTGAGGATACCTTGCAGCAACAACATACTACTATAAAGCAGGTCACATTACAGGCAGGTCCCTCTCTATTAACTGCCCCCATTTGTCATGCACTACTGGATTGTGAAGTCCCTATCTAGCTATGCCAAATTGCCTAAACTTTACAGATACTCTCCCTTCCCTCAATACTTTCCTCTTCATGGTAGTAAAAAGTAGACTTGCCTCAAGGCAGCCTCACTGGCTGCTCTCAAAGCTCACTGTATCCTGATCCATGGCAATAGTAGTGTTCTTGATGTCTTCATAGCTTTTAGGCTTTTGCCTCCCTTAGATCTACGTTTTGTGGAAGACCTTCCATCCAAGGGAGCACATGCTTAGTGCTAAATTATTTAACTCTAGAGCTAAATCTCACATACCGAGTCTACCTGCCCTCACTGTAACTTGAGCCCTGCTTCCCTCGGTACAGTTGCACAAATGAGCCCATCCAACTGCTCCTCTTTCAGCACCTGCAGCATGTTTCAGCCAATTTCATGATTATGAGACAGCCGAGAAAAGATGGAAGCTATGGAAAATGCCAGTATTTAGGACCATTCCATACTCCTTATAAAGTGACCTCTGACAGAGAGGGACTTTATGGTTTGATAAAAAAAATTTTCAGCAACCGACTTCTCATTTTCACATCCAAATAGTAAATTTCTGTTTTACCTGGAGCCAGAATCACAAGACTGATGGGTACTATAGTCAGAAAATTATGGCATTGAGTTCTCTTCCTTCTTATTACCCAAACCTTTCCATTTACTTATTCAGAGACTGCTCTCAAAAACCTCCTGCTTCAAGAGGTTTTTCCATGCTGCTTCTGCAAAACTTATTTTCTTGTTCCAAAAGACAAAAAGGAGGATGGAGATGGATCAAAACAGCACAAAGGAGGATATAAAGCCTGGACTTGGATTTACGGATATCCAGTTCTCACATTCAAGTTGATCATACAATACCATTTTTGCAGCATGTGACTTGGCTAATCTCTCTCAGCCTACAGGCCGCTGACTTCCATCTTGTTATGCAGTCTTTCTGTAGACAGTAACTAGGGTTCAGTACAGATGAAGACCATTTAATATCAGGTCCTCCCACTTTGGCCTCTCCAGTGTTTCAAGAGTTCTTATGAAGGTGATGAGGTAGACAGAAGACTGACCCTTTCCCAACTCACTATGCAACAGAGAGCTTTCAAACTTAGAACTATCAATATTGGACCCCATTGGAACGGCAATCAGGCCGAATCTTTCATGCCACTGAAACAGAAGTAAACTGATACCTCATGGAGATCTTTAAGAAGGACAGCTCATCTTTACCTCTTATCTGCAAATAGATCCTGAATGTCAGCCTAGGACAAGGTTTTTTTTCCTAAGTAGTGCAGTGCTGGAAACAAAGAAGGATGACCTGGAAGAGGAAGTGACAGGCAAGTGGTGGTGCAGGCAGGAGGACTTGCCCAAGATGAAAGTGCACAGTTCACCCTCTTATTCCTTCTTTCTTTTTGCCTTAAATGACCAAGTGCCACATTTGTCAGGAATGTGTGGCTCTCCAAGATGGTGGAGGCACCCAAAGTGAGTCTGATGCAAGAATCAACCCCTGATGATGACAGGCAGCTCTTAAAGACTGGTGATTTGTCCAAAAGGATCTGAGGGGGGGAAAAAGATGAAAAAGTATTTCCAATTTGATAAATTGAAATAAAAGAAAAAGAAAATGTATAAGGGTGGGAGAGAGAGGTACTAGCACCTTCAGGGCCATTCTTCAGCCCCAAAGAGCTGCTGCCTGACTACGGAGAACAAGCTGAGACATGCCAAAGGGCCAACTCTTTGGCCCAGGGTAAGTTGTTTCCATATGTTCATCTAAGTCTTGTCACTCCAGCCAAAGCAACTTTCCTAGCTGAAGGATTCACATCTTTGTTCAGCTTGGGCAAGAAATAATGGGTCCTTGTTCCCTCTAGAGTGACTAGCTGGTATTATTACCAGCTGCTCTAAAATTGTATTTACCATAGAAGACGGGGAAGACATAGGAAATAGCAAAGAGGATTTATTACATAAACAAGGAAAATCATAAAAAACAATATGCGTATATTGAGGTGTGAGATACGGAAAACACATAGGAGACTGTCATTTGATCTTATCCCTGTATCTTTTCCCTAAAAAATGCAGCTTCTTGCTCTGTATCAGAAATCGCTGCAAGCCTGTCAGCTTCCTCTGCTCAGTTTCTGGCCAGCTATGGGACTAAGGGATCTTTTTCCACACATGCAGGTGGAATGTTATGGGATTTGTAATGTAACATTGCCATTATAGTGTAATATACTTTTATCAACAGCAACTTACTACTAGATTCACGTCAAGTTGGTCCAATACAATATTTAAGTTTCATTAAAGCAAAAAAAGACCCCATAAAAAAGAAACACAGAATGTATACATTAAGCGATCAAAAATTTTAGTTGCTCATATACAATGCACAACAGAACATTTTTCAGAATCACAAGAAACTCCACAAAAGAACAGTAGAAGAGTGCAGTTTTATTTGTCAGACAGAACTTGTAGATGTACTATTCAGAAGTTTCACTTCGACTTTTGAAAAGATACTAATTGAGGAAGCTGTTTGAAAGTGCAACTTTCGTAGCTTTATGACAATTAATCACTCCTTCAACATTCTCCTCTCCCAACTGACAAACCATAATTTAATGGACAAAGCATACGCCTGTAGCATTTACAAGATAAAATTACCGCATACTGCTAAGCCAAATTATTAGTCTATGCATTTCCTGAGCAGAACTTTTACTAATTCATTTCTGAAAAATCTGGTTAAATAAAAATCAGCAGCAAGTACAGGGGATTTAAATAGTTGTCATTCATAATATAATTCCAAGTACTGTACTCCTTCACTCTTTCCACAGACTGCTGGTATACAGATGTTTAGAAAATAAACCCAAGTCTTCAAAACAGGAAGGAAAAAAATAGGAAGCACAGAAGAGGCATCATCTTAAAATCTGTGCTATACAGTTTGTTTTGCCTTTTATTACCTTATACATTACCAGCTGTGATAAAAGACAAAACAATTTAAAAAATGACAGTGACAATCTGAATTTACTGCAACAGTTTTTCACAGAAGAAAATTAGTCTAAAAGCACCCCTTGGTGCTTTTCAGCTAGTATAAAAAGCTTCACAGAATGTTCAGTTCTCTTTACTTGCTTTGTATGTTAAAGGCAAGCAAAGGGAACCTAACATACTTTGAATTTCAGGAAGACCCGAGAGAAGACAAGCAACATAACACTATTTGCTTTAAAGTCTAGTCACAATTCCATATAATAGATCTCATCAGTGGCTCAATCTTGTACAATGGAAATTAAATTTGGTAGACACAAGACATCTAGTTGCAGGATGCAGAAAGGAAACTATTAGTAATGGCAAATAATTTAAGGACATTTAAACAAAAAAAAAAAGTAATGGCACTCAGAGAAAAAATTGTTTTTTTTCTTAGAAAAGCTTAAGAAACACTTTTTTTTTTTTTTTTTTTTAATAGACGCACTGAAGAGTGAACAGGAACTAAGGATTATTTATATAACAATAAAAGCATACTAGGTGACTTAACAGATAATAAAAAGCTCCTGGCTAAGTTAGCAATTTAAACAAAACTAGTTGTACAGAAATTAAGGAAAGGATGTACTGGAAAATATTTGTCAACACTTATGCTACAAATATGGAAATTCATAGCATTACCACTTAAAACAGTGATTAAATCTATACTAAAAATGAAAGGATTATTGTGCAAGGCAAAGTTCAATGCCTAATTTAGGGCAAGTTTCACCAATCATGTAGAGGATAAAAGTACAAACACTGTGGCATTTAGGTCCATAAGGGAAACACCAAGGAAAGAAATTTGGATAGAGCACACAAACATGACCCACCTAAACCCTTGCCCAATAGGTCTAAGTTGTATTCTTGTAGATCCATTACATCTTTTAGATTGCAAGAGACACGCCCCCCCTTCACTTACTTGATCCTACTTGTACAGAAAGGATTGTGTATTCTCTACTTATTACATTTCCTAACAGAACAGATTACTTAGGCTGTATAAAGTAGTGCCTTTATCCCTTGTTCAAGGTACCAATAAGAAATAAACTTAGTTTTCAGTAAATTATACAATAATCAAGGACATAATAAGAAAAATTATATTCCAAATTCCAAAGATTTCATAGACATCAGGGCTGGAAGGGACCTCGGGAGATCATCGAGTCCAGCCCCCTACCCAAAGGGCAGGAAGTCAGCTGGGGTCATAGGATCCCAGCAAGATAAGCATCCAATTTACTCTTGAAGGTGTTCAATGTAGGTACTTGAACCACCTCTGATGGCAGGCTGTTCCAGACCTCGGGGGCTCGGACAGTAAAGAAATTCTTCCTTATGTCCAGCCTGAAACGGTCTTGCAGGAGTTTGTGACCGTTCGACCTCGTCATCCCTTGGGGCGCTCTGGTGAACAAACATTCCCCCAGATCCTGGTGGTCACCCCTGATAGACTTATAGGTGGCCATCAGATAACCCCTGAGCCTGCGCTTTTCCAGGCTAAAGAGCCCCATTGCTCTCAGACTGTCGTCGTAAGATCTGTTTTCCTGACCTCTGATCATGCGCGTGGCTCTTCTCTGGACTCTCTCAAGCTTCTCCACATCCTTTTTGAATTGTGAAGCCCAAAACTGGACGCAGTACTCCAGCTGTGGCCTCACCAAGGCCGAGTACAAGGGGAGAATGACGTCCCGGGATTTGCTTGAGAAGCATCTATGGATGCAAGCCAGCGGTTTGGTCACTCTAGTAGCCGCAGCATCGCATTGCAGGCTCATGTTCATCTTGTGGTCAGTGATGACCCCCAAAGTCTCTTTCTTCTGTAGTGCTAACCAACGTAGCACTGCCGAGCCTATAAGGATGCTGCAGGTTTTTCTTCCCAAGGTGGAGAACCTTCCATTTTTCAGTGTTAAACACCATCAGGTTCTCGTCTGCCCATTTGCTGAGCCTGTCCGGGTCAGCCTGGATCATCCACCTATCTTCTGGCATGGATGCTTTGCCCCAAAGTTTGGTGTCATCGGCAAACTTGGCCAGTCGACTTCTGACTCCAATGTCCACATCATTAATGAAGATGTTGAACAATATGGGTCCAAGGACAGAGCCTCGGGGGACCCCACTGGTCGCAGGACATCATGAAGAATGACTGCCATCAGTTGCAACACTCCGGGTCTGACCACGGAGCCAGTTTCCCAGCCAACGGATCGTGGTGGACCCAAGGCCACAATTGGCCAGTTTCGCCAAGAGGTGATCATGGGATACCAGACCGAAGGCTTTTTGGAAGTCAAGATATATGACATCAATCTCTTCTCCCTTGTTCAGGTCATAGGTCACCTGGTGTAGAAGGAAGTGAGATTGGTCAAGCAAGACCTACCCACAACAAACCCATGCTGGCTATCCCATAGGATGTTGGCGTGGCCAGTCCATTAAGGATGGCCTCTTTAATAAACTTTTCTAACATCTTCCCCTGAATAGAAGTCAGGCTGATGGGCCTATAGTTAGCCGGATCCACTTTCCTCCCTTTCTTGAAGATAGGCACCACATTGGCCTTCTTCCAGTCTTTGGGCACTACACCAGAGCGCCAGGAGTTTTCAAAGATCCGTGCCAGGGGCTGGGCTATGATGCTCGCCAGCTTGTTGAGTACCCTGGGGTGTAGATTGTCAGGGCTGGCTGACTTGAAGGTATCCAGCTTCTCAAGATGTTCCTTCACGAGGTCAGCATTTATGGAGGGCAGGGGATCTCCCCCACCCGGACCTCCCTGTCCCGTAGCGGGCATGGGCATCCCATGGGACTGATGGAAGACTGACATAAAGTTCCCATTTAATAGGCTGGCTTTTTCCTGGGCGTCAGTTGCCCCATCTGGTTCAGCAGAGGTCCAATGTTGCCCTTGCTTTTCCTCTGGCTCCCCACATATCTGAAAAAGGACTTTTTATTGTCCTTGATGCTCAAAGCTAGTTGGAGTTCAGTTGCAGCCTTGGCTTTCCTGGTTTGCTCCCAGCAGGACCAGACCAGTGCAGAATACTCCTCCTTGGAGATGAATCCCGTCCTCCATCCTTTGCAGGCTTTTCTTTTTAGCCTCAGGAGATCCCTGGAGAGCCAGGGGAGCTGCTGTGCCCTCTTGCTGCCTTTCCTTCGAGATGGAATAGACTTAGCTTGTGCATTGAGTATCGCTCCCTTGAGCAGCAACCACTCTTCTTGAACTCCCCTCTCCCTGGGGTCATGGTCCCTTAGGGCCTGACTGACAAGCCTCCTGAGCTTGTCAAAGTCAGCTTTTCTGAAGTCAAGGACTTCCGTGTTGCTGACTTGCCAGCTTTACGGCGGATGGTGAAGGTGATCAGCTCGTGATCGCTGTCACCCAGCTTCCCATCAATCACTAGGTCGCCGATTAGGTCATCCCCTGTAGCCAGTACCAGGTCGAGCAGCGCTTTGCCTCTCGTTGGCCCATAGAATTCTCGAGTCAGGTAGAGGTCACGCACGCATGAGAGGAAGCTTTGCAACTGCTCGGATTTTGCCGAGTGGTCCTCCCACAAGATGTCTGGGTAATTGAAGTCACCTATGACAACCATGGTCCTGGAGCATGCGGCCTCAGCCAGTTCCCAGGCGAACTCCTGGTCAAGCTCAGGACTTTGGGTGGAAGGTCTGTAGTAGACTCCCACCATTGTGTTCCCCACAAATTTTAACCCAGAGGGTCTCCAGTCATGCACCCTGGTCGCCAATATCAGCTTGCAGGAATGCATAGCTTTCCTTAACATAGAGAGCTACACCCCGGCCCCTTTTATCTACACAATCCCTCCTGTACAGAGTATAGCCATCTATACCCGAGGTCCAGTCATAGGTGGAGTCCCACCAGGTCTCCGTTACCCCAATGACATCATAATTATTTGCATTGAGCAGGACGAGCTCCTCCTGCTTATTCCCCAAGCTCCTGGCATTTGTGTACAGGCAGGCAAGTGTCCCCAAGGGGGGGTCTTGCCTTGCCCACAGATTGTACCAGGGTTGGGGCAAGGGTTGGCCCTGTGAGTAGTGACCATGTTTAAAAATCTCATACATGGGTCTCTTGCCTTGTGCTGCCATACGAGATTCTAAAAGCAAAGGGGTGGGGCCACAGCCCTCCAGCAAGGCACTCTGGGATGGCAGCTCATCAGCCCTCTAGCAGCAGTGTGCAACCAGGACATGTTCAGGCATGAACATGTCTCTGTTCCTGACACATGATAACTTTAACATGCAAACCATTGAAGCAGTTGTCACAGCAATTCAAAATGAACATGTTTAACTAAAGAATTATATGTAATAGGCATTATTTCTCATCCTATCACTTCATAATCATCTTGGTACACACATTTTATTAAACACCACACTCTACAGCTAGTCACTGTATGAGACTAAAATGCATGTGCAGTATTAACAAAATGCATAGTATAAAGTTAGATAAAAAATAAGCAGAGAAATCAAGATTTTACAGATCAACAAGACTGCATTCAAGAAAAAAAAAGGACACAATCTACACGCAGGGTCCCCTACATGGCCATCTTTCCCATCATGTTAGTATACCAGAGTCTGCTTATAAAAATACTTTACACTAGCCTAAATTTTGCAATTATCATCCTTTATTAAGTTATACAAAATGGGCTTTCCAAAGGCAGAGCCTGCCAATACATATTTTATAAATGTAGAACTCTTAAGATTCTATATAGTACCAAGGAGTAAAATCATTCAACACTTTAGTTTTGTTGTTTATTTAGAAGTAAAAACTACATTCTACTAACTTATCCCATTAGAGGGAGCAGGGTTGTTAATTACAGTGCATTTTGCATATCATAGATCTGTAGTAGCTAACATGAAGCATTTCAAAACAATAACTAATGTTTTTGTAAGACATGGATTTCCAAAACATTACTGTATTGTATTGCAACAGTTCCTAAGGGCCAAAGCCCCATTGTTCCAGGCCATGTACAATCTATGCCCCCCTGGCCCCACAAACCTCTCTGTTACAGCTTAAAGATGAAAGACAAATAGATATAAAATTTGAGGAACAAGGGGTGAGTGAAAAAGCTGACAGCACAAATGTGTGACAATCTCAGTACAACTATTTAACCATAATTGAGTCGTTTATGAGCATAACAGTATGGATGAAAGGCAATGATATAGAGGTCTTACAATTTGCTTTGGTGTTTAGATACAGGTAACTCTCTGCAAGGAGTTTCACCATAAACTGCATGCAGTGTAATACATTAAGCAGAAATATTGAATGCGTTTTCCTTGAAACAGATATTCTGGTAGTTACTCCAGCAAGAATTAACAATTCCAAAAAACACAGAACTTTTCATCTGAATTGATCCAGATGAATTTTTTAATAAATCCAATCCAAGATGGTTGTTTCTTCATCTCTTGAAACAAAACCAAAAAAACAGAACAGCTCCTCCCAGCCCCCACAAATTCCTCCTACTAAATAAGAATCTGGAAGTAAAGATAAAAGCAGTCTGAAGTGAATAGCAAGAGGGGAAAACCTACCCTTTCACTAATGCCCATATTTATTTTCTAACTAAAACACAAGAAATAAACCCTGACCCACACAATTACTTGCTACCTAATCCACTATCTCTATTTAATGTAGTTAAGGCTCAGAAAGGATCAAACTCAAGAGAACTCAGTTACTGCAAACACTGAATTCCCTTTTAGTGTTAATTCTGGATTTTCTTGGATTGAAAAGTCATTGCAACTTCATTACTAACTGCATATGTTGTACGCTCCTTTAAGAAGCAAAATGTTTTACTTGGATGGAAAGAACTATTTAAACAAAGGAACACAAGTTGCTAAAACTGCTCTGAATCAGATAACATACCATACATGTGCTCATACAATTTAAAACTTGCATGTAAATGATGATACAGATGCACCAATGAATTAGCTGCTTGAGAAGTCTAATCTAATCATATATTGGGTAAATTATGTTATATTTTAAAGGACAAGTTCTACCTGGACACTATGAAACTGTGATAACCTGACTGCAGAAGCAGGTGATGCCTGTTAGTGCAGTAATTATCCCATTCATTTATACTGAAAAATTGTGGTTAATAGCAACTAAGTGAAATACATCTATTCAAATAACTTTGAAGCCTTTTAAAACTACATATCACAATTTAAAATGACTTACTTATCAACAGACCATCACAAACTCAAATTCTTAAACGTATTGACCATAATGGCTCAGATGAGAATTCTCCCACTTCGGTCCAAATCACTTTGAAGGTAAAGAATCAGAAGGGCAGATTATTCACGAAGTGCTTGATTCAAGAAATATATTTCTACTGCTGACATAGAAGAATCATTGATAGTCTACTGGATAAAGCAGCATTTCAAGTTAATTTACCTTAATCGGAGTCTTGAAACTTGCAATCAGGAAAATGTTCACCTCTCCATCTTTCCCTCCCCTTGACCCCCCACCCCTAAAAAAAAAAAAAATAATAATAATAAAAAAATTGTGCCCACTCAAAGAAAGTTTGCTGAACACGAATATGTACACAAGCCACATAAATGGCATTATTACATTATCTTCAAATCAGGAAGTAAAAGTTATGCATAAAAAATAGTCTGTACAAAAATGCTATTAAAAATATAATCAACTGATGAAAACCTGAAGCCAAAGATATTATTTCGGTGTAACAAATTTATATTGAAACTTTTTTTCACAGCCATTTTGTGCATTAAATATACTTTTCCTCCCCAATCTAGCATATATGATCTTAAAGTCAAATCTGAATTATTGTATACCTCATTACAATGTGCAAGGAAGATCCCCAGTACCTTTTTAAGAGTTTCAGTCTTTATGGAAAACTGTATCATTCTTGCACTAGAATGCTGATTGGCATACCATTTAAAAGCCTGAGGTTACTTTCATTTGGATCAGGCCTTAGATAGGTTCTACTTTCCAGAAATACAACTGATTTAACAACAGCAAAGTTCATACATCCATGTATTCAATTAAAAAAAAATCTACTTAATACATTTATAAAGGAATATTTACAAGGCTCCAGGTAATTTTTTATTTTAATTTTCTTGCTTTCCTGGGTTAAGTTACATTTATTGTTATTTGAACATTGTTCCCTGTACAGAAACCTTGATAGTTGACCTGTTCAGAGAGTGAGTTTTAAATCGCATCTTGTAGGAAGGAATTTCACTACACAGTGGATGAGTATTGTTGGGAAACTGAAAAGAGAAGGTACTGATCACATGTTCAACATCAGGAGTAGGGGAGGGAACCCCATTCACATAATTAACATCTAGCTAGCCCTATGTATGTGATAGTGAGGCCTCACCTGAAATATGCGGTCTAGTTTTGGGCCCCATATTTCAAGCAACAGGCAGATTGGAAAGAGTCCAGAGATTAATAAAAACGATTAGAAGTCTGACACATGAATAACATGGAAAGACTAAAAGAACTAGAATTATTTAGTCTGGAGAAGACTGAGGGCAGATTTGATGTCTTCAAATACCTCAAGGGCAATGATAGAGATGGAGATGGGATATTCTCTGTCATCACAGAGGATAGACTAGGATGGTTTCAAATTGCAGTAAGGAAAATTTAGGTTGGATATTACAAATAATTTTCAAAATACAAAGATAATTAAGCACTAGAACAGGCTACCCAGAGAAGCTGTGGAATCTTCATCCTTGGAAATTTTCAAAGGCAAGTCAGGCACACACTCGACTGGGATGACTTACAAGATGATCTCACCTTGAGCAGAGGATTGGATAACAACCTCCCGAGGTCTATTCCAGCACTGTTTTTCTATTACATGATCAACACTAACAGCAAGTGCCATGATATGGAACAAGAAAAAGACCTTTATACTGGATTAAAGTTTCAGGTACTTGAGCTCCCTGGACTTAAGTACCACCAAATAAACATAGCAGGTATGCACATTTGGAATACATTTTCACCACAATGCAAAGAAATTTGGGCAAGAGCAATAGAATTATCCTTGCTCATCTTGCTGGTATGTTTAATATATGATACTTACCCCATTCTTTTTTGTTTATTTTTAGAGGCATCAAAGGCAGTTTAGACCACAAGTATAGTATATAAAGTTTTTACCATCTTCCTCCCCACCATTGGCAAATATTCACAACTCTTAAAGTAAAGGCAATTAGCAATACTGGCTACATAATTAATTTTACTAATTAAGTATTGCCATGGTGGAAATATATTCTTATGTCTGCTTATGCAAAGAACCTATTAGAAAAAGAATCAGAAAAGAAATAATTTAAAAGGAATCCACTCTCAAATTCAGCTCGCGTCTCTCAGTGCACATATGGTCTCAGTGGGACTAACGTGAAGAAGTGCAGGTAGCATAGGCTTTTAAGTTTCAATTAGTTAAACATAAATAGAAGAATTTTGCTCAAAAGCAATGAAAATAAAAGGCAAGAACATAAGCAAAAGCAGTACAAATGAAGTTGTGTGCTTGCTCTGTTTAGACTTCGCATACCTGCAGTTCTCTTATTCCTTCACTGTGAAGGCATGCCAAGAGAATTTCTACTTTGTACAACAATAAGATAATTAACATTTTCATGGAGAGCCAAAAATTAAACTGTATACTAAATAACTTCCGAAATGAACAGTATAACAATTAAGCATGAACTATATACAGTTATTTATACATTCACCTTACCATCAATTCAAAAGAAATGTTTGTGTTCTCTTGAAACGCCTTCAGATAGGCAAAGGAAATTAATTATATATATTTTCCTTAAATCCCTATAATGTGGGAGATAAAATTCTAACTTCTAAGTACCTTGAATAAGAGGATCTGTGTGCATTTGATAAACTTTAATGAAGCCTCACAACACCCCTGTGAGGTAGGTCTGAAAACTGTTGCCATCTATTACCTCTATTACCAGCTTCTGCTTAAATATATGCCAAACATACAATACGAGTGCAGTCATATAACTATTGAACAGCAATGGAGTTTTGACTGCAAGAGAAAAGCAACCCTCCCCCTCTCCTCCTTTACACTGCTGTACAGTAACCAAAAAAGTGGTTAAAAATATGGATCACAATCATTAGGTTTAACACTATTAAAAAAAATAAAACAAAAACAAAACATGCAGCGTAAGAAGAAGTGGATGGGTTAGCTCTTAAAGCTCCACTGCTGTTCAATGCCAGATCATATACGGTAGATTATAAATGTAGAAATTTTATGGTCTTTAAGTCAGCACCACAACTATGTAAAGAGTCTAGGTTCTCCCTATTGGAACCTACAGCCAATACTGGAAGTGAGACAATAAAAGCAAGCATGCAGTTATGGGGATACTACACTGAGGTTATGATGAAAATATCAAGTGGCATCTCCTTCATGTGGATGTGTAAATGAGATGACAATTCAAATTCATTAGTAAGTTCATTTATGACTAAGTTCATTTATAACCAGCATTTTTTTTTTTGGAAAAAAACACATTTGAGGCTCCTTTTAGTCATGCTACTTAAGATAAACATTTAAAGTCCTCAAAACTTGATCACAAGAAAGAGATGGGATAAAATCCTTAATGCATAAAATCTATAGAAATTTAGGCGAAAGAACACAGTACTTCAAATATTCAAGTAAAAAAATTCTGGTGGTGCTCCAAAACTGAACATTTTATATATAGTTAGGTCTGAGATTTTAATTTTTGTTAGACTAGAAAAATATAGAAGAATTGTTCATTCCTAGGTCCAAATAATGTATATAATGTTTTTTGAAAATGTTTTCAGAATAAACTCAGAAACAATTTTTGCTTTGAAGTTATTTGTTCCTCAAACTTTTATATAAATCTCAATACTGTATAACACTGATCTCTATGTGCACGCATTGTAAATATATGCATGTACACATTTAAAAATATTTATTTAATGGGCAGTGGAGAGTCCCCACCAACCAAATGCCATGATAAAAAGATCTGAGAGACCTTTCTGATACATCTGTATTGTACTTAGGACAACACAGCTGTTAAATGTGAACTTCTGAAGCTGCCTCCATTATCTGGCCCCAAAATCTCTCTCAATGTTTCTACTGATTACAATGAAATCACAAACAGATAAAGTTACATAAAAATGAATGCATTAACTGTGATATCATGGCTTCATCATTTAAAGACTAAATGTCCTTTCCTGCCTCATTTAACATACTCCCAAACACAAGGTTGGAGTCTCTCCTGTCTTTATCTATTTCTTAAGTTAAGAAAAAAAGGACTTTCTAAAACGTTGTTGCTTAGTTCTGCAATATCCCTTTAATATACATCTAAGAAGTCAACATGCGAAACTAAGTCCACGAACACATCTTGTGCTACTGATAATATTTCAAACCACCCATAATAAATCTTGAATCTTTAAGTTAGTGGTTCTTAATATTTTTCAGAACACCCCTCCCATTTAACAATATAGAAAAAGGTAGGGTAGTCATGACCCCCTGAAATCTCACCTGGGGAAATCACAGAGGGGTATGATTTATGTCCATGATAGCTTATCTATGGACTTCTATGGGAACAAGATCAGGTAACAGTTCCAGTCCAGTTTGTGGAACAGTGTGATTTTGGTTTGTTGCGTTTTGATATCCTTAAACCCCTCCCAACCTTAAAATAGGCAGTTACTACGCAATTTTGTAGTATCACCAGAAAGTATTCTTATTTCCCTGTAGAAGTTAGAAAACTGCTTTGGAAGATTCCAAATGGGACATTTAGGTACACTTGTTGGTCACTACCTTGGATAAGGGGGAGGAGTTGGAGGGGAGAAAAAAAATCAAGACATATTGCCCCTTTATTAAAAGCTAACAATTGACCCATTATGTTGAACTCTATAATAAATGACTACATACTACCAGCATTAGAAGTGATGGCATAAACCAAAAATTAACACTTTTGTTTGTTTTTAATTACTGTCTCATCCAGCAACTCTTTGGCTGTTTGTTTGTTTTTTTGTTAAAAGCATCTGGTTGCCAACACTGAACCAAATATAAAAAACAATTCATATACCCCATCCCATTTTATCATCTTCCCCAATTGCAAAATCATGTGAGAAACATAAGCAACAGTTGTAAGAGATTTCACTTTATAAAGATGTGGTGTACCAACTGTTTGAAGAAAGTTACAGCTGTACAGAAAATATAAAGGAAAGCAGTTGTGACATGTCAGCAATGTCCACATTAGTACTATTTTGAGCGTACTGAGAATCAGTGTTACTCATTTCTTCCCAGAACATATTTTGATTAACAAACTTGAGGTATAAATATACACAATATGTACAGTACACATACAGGAATATAGTTTTGCATCTGTAATACATCAGTAAATTTTAAAAATACTGGAAAGTCGATACCTATGCCACCGATCTGGTTGCTAATTTACCGGAAGAATGAGGCCAAAATCTTAAACTGGTGAGAACTACCAATGGTATAATAAAATGCAAAGTTAAAATTCCTTCCTCTTCATACTTACCACATGCAACACTATACTGTCCTGAGTGGTTTTATCTTGATTACAGCTTTTAGATCTGTCTTCAGAGGAAACTAATGGGAGAGCCAATTGGAGCCTTCAAATTTTCATTTTGGTTTCAAAGCAAAGGGGTAGGGCAGGGAGGTGGGAGACTTAGTGTGTGTGAGTGCAGAAATAAAGTTGAAATCAGTTTATTATAAATATTTTATCCATTAATTTTGCAGCTGTCCACGTAACCCTGGCTACTGCACTTTGTTTATGCAATGTCTGTGCAAAGAGGTCATTAAAAATCATCTGATTTTAAGTCTTGACATCATCCATTCAAGTCCTTGGCACAACCTGTATATAAAAATAAATAATTTAATGCAAACATCTCTCAACTACAAGAACATTCTTTCATAGTAACTACAGTCATAATTCAAAGCATGAGAGAGCATCTACATGTGTAAAAGTACTGAAACTTGGCACCTCAACCCACACACTGAAAAGTTTACCAATCCTTCACTATGCAACATAGCACTGACCTGGAGGGACCATATCTAGTCAGGTAAGCCCATCAAACCACTATCTATCTTTCTCTGGATTCTTAAGGGTGACAATTCATTTGTAGTTCACTTGGTAATTAGAGCACCAGGTCCCAAATTCTGATTCAAATTTATCTATGCAAGTGGATCTCAACCCTTCCAGATTCAAGACAACCCCCTCCATAACTTTTACGAGTTTGGCAGCACCCTGTTTCAAAAACTAATTTCACTCTTCTTTTTTTTTTTTTTGACTACAGCAAAATAATAGAGCAATTCTTCTGTTACAAAGAACTCAGAAAGAGCACAACAGGTGAGAATGTTTTTAACAGTATGGATTCTTATTTGAAATCTCTGGGTTTATCTTGTTAATATGTGTCTTTGACACCCCTAAAAGGAGCACATGGCACCCTGGTTGTAAATAACTGATCTATGCAATTTAGAGATATGATAGACTCCAGATCCCATTACCAGTTCTCAGGAAACTACTCAAATTCTTCTTGTTATTCTCTACTAAAATGGACGTAATGATAAGTGGCAAATTTAACTGTAGGGCAAGGACAATACCTTTTTCAACAAAAGTTATTACGTTTTGCATGCAGTAATGCAAGAAAAAAACCCGTATTATACCGTGTAGGTATGCTAAGGGATCATGTGTCCAATAACTGCCTGTACTTACTCTAAATACCATAGTACTATAGTACCTCATTTTATAAGGAGCATCAAAAAATTATTTAAGAAGAACTCTTACCCCTCGCCAGTTAGAGCACAGCAGGCCTGGATGTGCCACTGGTGATCTTTAATTGAAGTCAGCTTCAGAAACTGGGATATTTCAGCTACTGTCATGCACTCCTTCACATCTTGTTTGTTAGCAAAAATCAGCAAACCTGCTTTCTTTAAGTCCTAGGAACAGAAAGAATAATAATCTTTCAAACAAAAGTTATTTTTTTCTCTATTGTTTCAGAGCCAAATCATTTCTGATTTTAAATGTGATAGATACATTGCTCAGTTAAGAGCTAAGGGCAGTAACAATTTATTTGAGCATTACAGCAGCAATACCAACTGAAATGCAAAGAAAATTTTGGGTTAAAAAGCTCACCCCTCCACTAACAGTGGTATTTAGTTTTAAATACCAGAGGTGTTATATATCATTCATAATGTAATGGATCACCTAATTATCCATTCATAATTGCCTTGTTTTGCTGACCATAACTTGTGTCAAACTAAATGTTTCAAAATACACTTGGCAAGCAATTTGATATTGTAATTAAGGTACAATCAAAAGGTGGAGTCAGTGTTAACCCTCTCAGTCATTAAGGAGTAGGCATTAACTATTAGCTTCTACAAATATTAGCTGCTGCCTTGGCTGCAGCCAAAAGCTGCTTCCAATACCTTAGCAGCTCTGAGAGAATTAACACTGTAGTCTGTGCCTGAAGTCGCAACTGCATTGGTTCACAGTAGGTGAGCTGCTGCATGCAATCTGTATGTGGCTAAAGACTATGACATGAAAAAAATACTTCATTATTTATAGGAACTTATATAAAGAAGTAAACAAGTAACAGTCTTGCTACTGTTCTTACAGGGTCTGAGGCCTTGATGCTGTCCTGCCACACCAAGACGTTCCTGCTACACCACTCAGACCGTTTCCTAGGATGCTACACTTTCTAGACATTTGGTCACAGAACCGGACATGACTCAAAGGAAAAATGCAAACATACTTTTTCCTACACCGTCCTCAAAAAACCAGATGGCACATCTTGTTTGGTGATGTGTGGTATGCAAGAAAATATGGTAAGTTTCTTTTCATCTAATCCAGTCAGAGCAGCTCACTCTTACCGACAGATGACTGAATTTTTGCAGCTATAAACTGGAGATTTCAGCATTTATTAGGTCTGTGCGAAGCTTCAGTAGCCAATTCGTTTTGGAGATTTGGCAGCTGAATCTCCAAATCTGAACTGAATCGGGAGACCCATTAATAGGTCCAAATCAAATTAGAAGCGTCTGATCAATTTGGAAAAGATTTGGAGATTTGGAAGCCAGGCTTGCAGGATACAGAAACTGAGAAGAGGGAGGAGGAAGTTGGGGGGGGAAGGATCTGTAGCTGGCCAGTGACTGTGATCTTTCCCCAAGATCCCTTCCAGTTGCAGTGCTCTGGGGGAGGGACAGAGAAACAATATATAAGGCTGTGTATGAAGTGATCTGTTTCTGGGCCTTTTGTGAGTTGTTTTTGTCTTGCAGCAGCAGCATCTGAAACGCTTTTCACAGATGAGCCTATGAATTTCACTTCATCAACCTCCTAGATACAAAAACTCATGGACTCAATATAGACATTGGATTTATGACACATTATAAGCTATCTGACTCCCCATATACTTCCCCACTTGTACCTGCTACACCCTCTCACCCCCAGCCTGTCTCTCACCCCCTGATGCCTCAATTTACATTTTCACTGACTGGCTTTCTTGCATGCATTCCAGCCTATGGCTTCTTTACTATTCATTCCATCCAGAAAGAGTGCACACACATACACACCAACTGCCAATGCTTCCTCAGCCTTATAAAAGGTTTTTCAACCCAAAACCTTGGTAAGATACATTTCTCCAGCCATTAAGTTGGTCTAATAAAAGATAAATCAGATTGACCCAAAGAACCGTGTCTACCCATGCCCTTAGACCAACATGGCTAAAACCTACACACCTTAACACACACAAGTAATACGAGTTTTGCTTTCAACAGTTTGAGGGACACTTTCACAGAAATCCCTGCACCTATCTCTTTGAAACATGGCAGGAATTACACCCTCAGAAGGGGCTACAACCCCTGCAGTTTTCATCCAAATCTGCAAACAACTGACAAAGTATTAGGTATTTTAGTGATTCCCCATTATAGTCTATGGCCAAATCACTGAATCGGTGCCAAATCTTTAGATCAGATTTAGGCAAATCGAATCTGGACACTGACTCGAATCACTGAATTGAATTATTGTCCCTCCAAATCAGATTTGAATACCTGCCGCTTCGCGCAGGCCTAATGTTTATGCCACAAGCTGATCAAAGATGCTACTACACTCATTTGTTCTAAAATAGTTTTACAGAAGACCACGATCACTCGTAACTGAAATGTATAGGACATTTTTGCTTGAAATGCTCACTGTTAGAGGCTGCAATACCTCTAACTGTTATTTAACTTAAAGTACAAGAGCTCTTATAGAGCATGACATACTCTATTAACTAGTTATCTGTGCATCATTTTAATGCATCTATACGCTGTACTACTGTTTTGCAATACTGACAGTTTGCCATTTAAAAAATTAAAGTCCTCAATGTCATCTGTTGCATTTTTGCTTTATTTAAACTAGAGCAATTTACAAAAGAAAACAGGTGAGTGAGTCTTAGTAGCATTGGGTATTTGACCAGTCACAAAATACAAAATCAAATATTGTCAAAGATTTTAAGCATTCCTTTATTAGAGAAATTAAGAGACTTTAATCTTCAGTACGTTAGATATTAATCACAAAAAAATCCAAAGTTAGTTGTAAAACAGTGACACTAAATTCTAAAGAATATATACAATTAATTTTTTTCACTATCAACGTCAATGATATTCAAGACTGAACCATTTCCCTTGGTTTTCTCAAAATACTCCAAAATAGTTGGACGTGTCCACACTAAAATTGCGACCTCCTTGCCAAGATGCCTTTCAAAGAGCTGAGGCTGTGCAAAATAGGACATGCCTGGATTATGCCTGGCTGATCCAGACCTACTGAAACTGCCCTTTACAGCCACTGGCACAAATATGAGCAGCCTTTACATTGTCCTTATTTGTGCTGGGGACTGAACAGGTGCTAGGGTGGTCATAAGTTTAGTAAAATGCAAAAATGACTTCAAGTCATTCATACCAGAATCTCTTTATCACTCTGCCAACAAAGGGAGATACTGCTAAGAGATGCTACTATTATTACAAAATAAAAAAGAAAGAAATTAAACACAACTAAACCATACATAGCAACTATAAAAGAAAAGTCAGTTTAAAATGCAGTTACACTAAGTGGGCAGCAGGTCACCTCTTCAAGCATTTTGCTGTTTGCATTTGGAGATGCCCAAAATCACAGCAGATGGCCAGGAGAGGCATTTTTATATTGCTAGTTTTGGTTCACAGAGTAGCTCCTGAAGCCCCAAGTGGCCTAATGCAGCTAAGGGAAAGAAGACTGGAAGAATTCAGAGGAGCAGGGCAAAGAATACCTTCTCCTAAACAGAGAGTGAGTGTGTGTGTGTACCTATACATGTATCCTGACTCCTGCAGGATTGAGGGGCAAGAAGTGCAGTCCTCCTGCCCTTGCATCAAGCAGATGACCCCATGACGCAATTAAAAAGAAAGGTAGGCCACCATCTACACAAGGGTATTCTTGGTTTTCAGAGGAATCTTTGACAATTTCTGACTATAGTCAAATTACAGGCTGTCAATTTGACCAGTCAGTTGACACTGGTAAATCACAGACATAATATGAGCCTGCAAGTGATACAGCTGCACAAAAGGTGAATGAAGTTTTGGGATGCATCAACAGAAGCATCAGACGCAAGAAACAGGAGGTGACAGTACCGCTCTCAGCACTGGTTAGGCTTCATCCAGAGTACTTTGTGCAGTTTTAGGCTCCGCATTTTAAATAAAGAACATGAAGAAGTTAGAGAGGGTGCAGAGAGGCGGGTAACACAGATGATAAAAGGGCTTGGAAAGCAACCCATACAAGGTAAGGCTGAAGAAACTAGGTGGATTCAGCTTGTCAAAAAGATGCTTAGGAGGGGACATAACAGCAGTCTTCAAATACCTAAATGGCTACCAAACACCCCCGCCCCCCGAAAACACGGTTTCTCTGTTGCAGCAGGGCAGAATGGTGCAACTTCAAGACATTAGTTTGCAAAGTAAGTTTAGACTGGATATCAGGAAAAACTTCTTCCCCATTAGAACAGGGAAGTTGTGGACTCGCCATCGTCGGAAGTGTTCAAGAGACTGGACAGACTCTGGATGGAGATGATATAGGTGTAATTATACTTATGTTCTACTATGGGTTGTTCCCTTGCTTCTGGGCTTTGCTGGTTATTGCAAGGGGCTGGGAGGGAATTACTCCCCACCCCTTGTTGATATGTTATGGATTTTTTAAGCCTTCCTCAGTGGGGTGTTGGCTACAGTAAAGGCTGGGGATTTTGACGAGTGTGCCAGTGCTCCTGTGGGGATTTAAATCCAGACATTCCTAGCTAGAGGGTCTTACCCCTCTGCTCAGGGTCAGACTAGTTGCCATATATGGTGTCAGGAAGGAATTTTACCCCATGATCAGATTGGCATAGATTGTCGGGGCTTTAGCTTTCCTCTGTAGAGGGGGGAGCGACCCTCTCCCTGTGATGTCTAATGCATATTAACAACCTTTACAGAATCAGGACTTTGCAGCCCTATCTGTCTATGGTTCTATACTTATATGACTGATTAATTAACCAGCTTGTCAACCCTAGCCTCATAGTGACCCTTAATCAAAATACAAATATATTCTGTGTTTTTACTAAGGCCCTGTTTCTGCATTGTGAAGGCAGAGTACTGTATCAGGGTGGAGCACTAATTTTCAACAGGGCTCCATCAGGTGTAGTACCCTGAAGAAAAATTATGGCCTAATATTTTTAGATTACCTATAATACAACAGGAACATGCATTAGTATAAACTGTATACCTTTACAGTGCCATTAAATATTTAATTAAGAGCATCTGTACTGTATTTCCCATTTCAGGAGGATATAGGCAACTAGGTTGTATCTGGTCTTACCACCTGTACACAGAGACACCAGAGTCCTAAAGCTTTTTGAATTCCATGAGGATTTGGGAAAAACAGTACACTAATCAAAGCAAGAACTTTCCATTTCAGTATCAGCACACAAACATAACATACACATATAGTTAATAATTTCAGGTCTAGCAGCAGGTACAAATGAAAATTTAACACGGTGTTGTATCATTTATGGCATACTGAATACTTAAGTACTACATGCTCCTTGTACAACTATTAAATATAACCAAGCTCTTTCCTCTTCCCCTCTTCTGCTTTCCTTCCAATGAAGGTTTTTCCCCTCCTATCTGAAAAAAGCATCTTGTACAGAAGAATCATTGAGCTCAGACAGTATCTGGTCCAAATACTAGTACTTTTTCACAAACACAAGATTGAGACTGGTGTTGCCTGGGACTGTACTAGAAAGGATTGTGGGGGCTTTAGCCTTCCTCTATAAAGTTACATGCTAGATTTTCCAGACTTTATATTCAGAATTATGTTACATACAAGAGTATGAGAACCACTTCCTTACGTCACAACAAAGCTTTGTTTAACAAGATGTTGTAAGCATAACAATAATGGTCAAACTGTTGGTCTATATGTAATTATTTTAAGAAAAATAATAAATTCATAGGCTATGTATTTTTGTAAGATTAAAATTCTAAATAGTCAGCAAACTGTGAAACCATAATAGACCACTTACCTCATGTGCTAACATTTTATAGAGTTCTTCTTTAGTTACAGTAATTCTCTCTCTGTCTGTGCTGTCCACAACAACTATTACAAACTTAAAAAAAATGGTTAGTAAATATATGTATAGTTTGCATGTTTGAGGTGCACTAGCACTAAATTTCTGTCTCATAGGATCCACTGGGTTTATTCTACATCCACCCAGAACTACACATACAGCAGAGTTTTCTGATGTGGGATACTGGAGGACAGACTATGTATATAGTTTTAAGTGGAAGCAGAATAAATGAACCTTTCCAGAAACCAATTGTTTATGGATTTTAAATACATTTGCTGCCTTTTTAAGTTCGTATATAAATTTCCCATACACATTTCCTAAAAAGCTGCTTTAAAATGACAGGCCATCTTTGTTAGGGTTGCATACACCTCTCATATCATGCTGAAGCTTGTGTTAGGACGACAGAAAATTCAGCTACACATGTCTAACAACAGAGAAGTAGTCAGCCATGTTAGTCTGAAATCAGGCAGAGTTGACTAACTAGCAGACTAATTCAGGGATAGGTAAGCTTTCGTAAACAGCAGCTCGCTTTGTCAAATCCTATGAAAGGAGTTGGGGAGTAGGTGTTCACATAGAAAGATTAATTTAAATACAAAGGATGGGAACTGGGGGGAGGAAAAGAGAGAAGACACTGCTGAGAAGTAAAGATGGGTTGAAGAGAAAAAACAAAGCGGCAACCCCACAGGGGTGAAGAGGTTAGGAGCGCTAACCAAGGCAATGAAATAAGAATCTGCAGTCAAGAACTTGCTGTCTCTGTTTAAACCAGGGGCAGGCAATTATGTCGGGCAGAGGGCCGCTTACTGCGTTTTGGCAAGCCATTGATGGCTGCATGACAAGCAGGCAGGGAAAGATAAATATTAATTTTCTAAATTTTTAGGGACCTTGCCAGGTAGAATGGCCTGGCGGGCTACATCTAGCCCGTGGGCTGCATTTTGCCCACCCCTAGTTTAGACCATACTTTACACAATCCAGACTGTGGATGATTTCTTGTTCTTCTTTTAAGTTGGTGAAAGTGATAATGTGGGTCTTTGTTGATGAGGGGGCACAGCTGGCATCTATGTTTGTTGCCTTGGTGAGAACAGGAATTAAACAATCTTGACTACCACCATCACTGGACTGGGCTATCACCACAGACCAATAACTCTGATTACAACATCTGAGGTTAAGTCATCTGCTCTTCTATCAAATGTTATATATGCCATTATCTGCTCACAGTGCCTCTCTGCTGTTTACACTGAACATATGGGGCAATCCCTACATGAAAGAATGAATGGACAACAATCCAGCACAGAGTCAAGACATATACAAACGCCTGTGGCAGAACACTTTGAATTCCCTGGACACATTATCATTGACCTCAAAGTGGGTGTTCTTAACAACTACACTTGAACAGGAAGTTGTGAAAAATAAATCATCCACAGACAGTACACAGTGTGATCTAAACAGAGGCTACAGTATCTTATCCCATTACCTGTATTAGCTTTTTTAACTCTCTCTCTCTTATGGGTTTATTGCTTTGCTTTTCTCTTCAACCCACCTTTGCCCCTCTCAGCAGTGCCCTTTTTTTTTTTCAAACCCTGTCCCTATCAGCTGTATTGAAATTACTTTCTACTTGAACTCCTGCTCCTTAAATCCATTCACAGCATCTGATGAAGTGAGCTATTACTTATAAAAGCATATGCATGTCTACACTAGTTAGCATGCAAGGTACAACTCTACCTGACATCTAAGAATGACAGACCAATTTAAACTGAAATGATTTAAATTTCTAATTTGGTCATTATATAGATCAAAAAGTGGGAAACCTAGAATAAAAGTTATTATTTTAATCCCGTTTTGCATTTACATTTTTTTTTAATTTTCCTGAAGAAAGTTTCAGTCTCACTGACTGAATTAATCATTAAAAACTACCATATGCAGCTGAATGTACCTTTTACAATAAGTTTGGTAGTTTTTCCTAACCTGAAAAATGATCTATAATATACATGGCTGAAAATTAAAAACTCTTTTCTGCAGTAAAACTGGAACTCTGTTGCAAGAAGTTAAACTCTGCTACAGGGGCAGTTATCATCACTAGGACCCAGAGACATACTAGCAGGAGTACAGAAAATACATTTTTGTGACCACTGAACAGGGTAGAGTGGGAAATCTGTTTCTGGAAACAAACATTGTTTGCTAATTTTACTAAAAAACTCTCTGGACCTCAGTTCCACAGCTGTGAGCTTGGAAGCTACTTTAGATCCACTGCTTAAAGGAACCTAAAAAGGTGCTCTGAAGCCATGGATCCCCGCGGCCTGGGTACCCCATAATACTTCTAGGGCACTGAATTCTGTAGCAGGCCATGCCCCTAAATTCCCTGACCCACCAGGAGCCCAACAGACTAGACCTGGTGTGCAGGCCATATGTTTGACATCCCTGGTCTACAATATTCACAGACGAGAATAAAAAAGTTTCTTTCAATAAGGTATAAACTTTTACCTCTGTATTTGTATAGTAGGTGTTCCACGAAGATCGAAGTGATTCTTGTCCTCCAATGTCCCACATTAGAAAACGTGTGTTATTAACCACAAGCTCTTCTACATTACTCCCTATCGTAGGTGAAGTGTGCACCACTTCATTCATAGAACTGCAAAACAAAAGTAACTGAACAACAACTTGCATATGTCACGCTGGGAAAATAACTGTTGTCAATGTTCGCACTCTGTTAAGAATGTCAGGCCACAAAACTAGCCTACCTTTCATAAACTGAAATTCTGATGGTAGTCAGCATTTCAGTAGACATTCCCTGATGCAGCGAAAAGTGCATGTTATTTGTCTAACTTTCATTTAACTTTCACTGAACAGATTAGTAATGACACCATAAAGCTCAAAGGGTATTTTCTACAAGGTGTCTAACAGTCAGTTAAAAAAAGTATTTCTAGACTTAAAAAACCCCCAAAAAACAAAACAAAAACCCCAACAATGCAGTCTCAGTCTGGGACAGAAACACTTTTTTTTTTCCACGTCTGATTTGTAAAGCTACTGAAAAAACAAGGATTTCTCCCCCCGCGCTCCTCATCCAAAAAATGATATCAACTTCCCTCTACTCTCTCAGCCATCACTGTACTTTTCTATAACCTTGGAAAAGTATGTGAAAATGAGTATATCCAACACAGATGCACTGTATTGTCTTTGCTGTTTTCTATAATGAAATTTAAAATGTTGTTTTGATATACTCTGTATAATTACTGATGGATTTAGACTCTGAGAGAACTAATGCTTTACATCAGAAGCGCTCTCTTGGAGTGTCCAGAACTAGCCTTTACAGTAAAACAAACCCATTTCAGTACGGTCCACACAAAACCGTTTTCAAAGTAAACAAAGTATTTTCAAGAACTTGTTTAAATTGCTGTTTTTCTCTAAAAAGTGACAACTATACTTACATAAATACCAAGAGTGAATCCAGGAATGAAACGGGCCAGGGATAATGTGAAATGGAATACGAGATAAAAGACCAGTTTCTGGGTTCATGTAATAAGCAATCATAGCATACATTTGCAAAAAAATGATTAATGAAATGGAAACTTGCAGATTACGAGGGGGTAGAACAAAGCTGGAAAACAATGAGGAGGATGACAGGGCAAGATACTGTTTGTTGAATTTGATTTTTAAATTCAGTTTAGGGAAGGACATACTCTAGTTTGCAATAAGCCACATTTAAAAGCTCTTCTAGCTGTCTGAGCTTGCAAGTTTTTGTACTCAGCTTGACAACATTTCTCTGTTTTCCCATAACAAGATAACTTTTGAATGCTGTATCTCAAGTTTCTTGTTTCCTCCTAAGCATCAGTAACCACAACCCACTGATTTGACTAGAAAAAGAAAATGAGAAACCCAGAAGGCAAGATAAGGGATATGAGGACCTTGTGCTATCTGTTGGCACCATTATAGCTTCACACAAAGACAACTGTCTACAGCAGGGGCTGGCAATTATTTTGGGCAGAGGGCCGCTTACTGAGTTTTGGCAAGCCATCGAGGGCTGCATGACAGGCAGCCCAGGGCAGATAAATATTAA
This sequence comes from Crocodylus siamensis, assembly GCF_052110815.1. Taxonomy (NCBI): domain Eukaryota; kingdom Metazoa; phylum Chordata; order Crocodylia; family Crocodylidae; genus Crocodylus; species Crocodylus siamensis. Next base: position 219,374,849 of record NC_143398.1, on the reverse strand, counting down.
TTTTTAAAATTTTTTAGGGGCCCCATGGGCTGGATAAAATGGTCTGGTGGGCCGCATCAGGCCCCACCCCCTGGTCTACAGATTAAAAAAAAAGACTGATGGAATCATTCTATATCAGTGGTTCTCAACCTCATTAGACTCAAGGCACTCCTCAGAAAATGACAGCTCTTAGCTTTCAATCATTTTATGATTATGGAAAAATAACAGAACAATTCTTCTGTCATAACTCAGACCACAACAGGTCAGAATGTTTTTGACACTATGAAGTCCTATCTAAAATCCATGGGCACATCCCCACAAGCGTGCACAGGCTGGAGATCCCAGTGTTAAAAAAACTCACTACTAACAAAAGCAGCACAGCACATGTGGCAGCAGTATTCACCACCAGAAACTGGAGCCTGGCTGGCCAGAGTCACGCTCCGAGCAGCCACCTCAACACCACTGCTGCTCCAGGAGGCCCCCAGCACCCCAGGTAAGGCTACTGGGGTCAGCATAGATGCTGGGCCCAGCCTCCTCTACCACACCAGGGTCATTTTGCCATGCCAGTGCAAATATGTGCCACAGTTATTTGTCCCACAGGAAATTAAAACCCCTGCAGAGTTGTGAGTGCACAAAGACTTCAGAAGTAGGGAAAATGGGACAATCCTGAAATTGGGGGGGGACAACAGAAAAATGGGAGCTTAGAGAGCCCCTTAAATGAAGGACCCAAAGTTTGGAGAAAAAATGGTGAACAACAGAACAAAGTGCATAAGGGACATGCATCACCTGGCAAGGTGGAAGGAGGTTCTGGGGGCTGCAGAATTAGACTGACAGGGGGATGGAACACCTTATGAAGGAAAACAGAGGGATAAGGAGTTCCTGTTATGAGTCTGGCAAGTGTACCTTTCTCAAATGTTCAGAAATATCTAGAGAGGAATGGGAGGGGAGAGGGAGGAAATTTATTTTTGTTTTTCAACATTGGTTAGTTTAACAAATAACTCTCTAATCCTCAAATTAAATTTAAGACAAATGCAGGTACACAACCATTAAGTTTTAGGCATGTTAATGACTTTGTACACTGGCGGCCCCTGTGACTTGCACACAATAAGTGTAATGAGGATCCTGAACTCTGATCAGCAAATGATCATACCTTTTGGCGGAGCATCGGTAACTAAGAAATAGTAGAGTATATATTCATCTTACAGGCTAACTAAATAAGATAGCAACCAATGTGGTTGCACAAGGGGATTCTAAAAAGCCTCAAATGCAGAAGGAAGTATACAAGCAACTGAAGAATGGTCAAGTGATCAAGGAAGTGTACAAGAAAACAGCAAGAACCTACAGAGGCAAAATCCGGAAGGCAAAGATAGAGAACAAGCTGTACCTGGCAAAGAAAATTAAGGTTCTATAAGTACGTTGGCCAGAAAATAAGGGCCAAAGAAGCTGTGGGTCCTGTTAACAAGCCAGAGGGAACTCCTAAGGATGCAAAGACAACGACAGCTCAACAGCTACTTTGCCTCAGTCTTCACAGAAAAATTACACTGCAGCCAGATACCTAATAAGAATTATCTGGATAAGGAAAAGTAGATGCTGAGGGAGGAGATAACAAGAGACAGTCAGAATGCTTTTGTTGGGTCTGAATTAAATCATGTCAGCTTCACCCCAGGGTCCTGAAGAAACTGGCAGAGGAGTTCTGAGCCCTTGGCAATGATCTTCATGAAGTCATGGGAAATGCGCCAGGTATCAGAGGACTGGAAAAAGGCCATCATAGTGCCCCTCTTTAAAAAGGCAAGGAGGAGGAGGACCCAGGGAACTACAGACCAGTTAGCTTCACCTCAATAACTGACAATTACTGGAGCTTATCCTAAGGAAACCCACTTGCAAGCATCTGAAGGAGAAAAGGCGGAATGCAAACAGCCAGCTTGGCTTTATGAAAAACAAATCTTATCAAACAAACTTGATCCTCTTCTTTGACAAAGTAACTACTTGGGTAGATGATAGAACTTTGGTGGATATAGTGTATCTGGACTTCTGACAAGGTCCTGCATGACCTTCTCATAAACTAATTGGAGAAATGTGGGCAGGATAAAACTACTACAAGGTGGATCGGTAACTGGCTCAACGGCTACGACTAACGGGTAATTAACAGGGCCACATCAGAACCTGTTGGCAGGAGGTTTCAAGCAAGCAGTCTCACAGGGGTCTGTCCCGGACCTAGTGCCGTTCAGTGTATTTATTAACTATTTGGATGCCGGCATAGAAAGCTGCTTGAGCAAGTCTGCACGCAACATGAAGGCATGTGAGCACAATTCAGAAGGATCTCAACAGATGGGAAAGTTGTGCTAGAGCAGGTTTGTCCAACATATGGCCCATGGGCCACCATACAGCCCGCCAAGCCATTTTCTGTGGCCTGCAGTGCTGCGACAGAAAACGAAAGTAAACACTGCTTACTTTTGTTCCCACCCCTTGCCCCCTCCCCCAACCCCTCAGCAGCTTCCTAACAGCTGCTGAAGGGCTGAGGAAGGGACAAGGTTCCCACATGCGCTGCGTTAGCTTGACCTTGCCCATGTGGTGCATGTGGGAAAAGGAGTAGCCGTGTGCCGCTCAGGACAGGCTGAGCCCAGCTGGAGCAGCAGGGGCTCAGCTGCACTTTCCCCCGACCTGTGCTGGTTGGTGCCGAGCGACACACTGCTCCGCTGCCACTTTTGCTGGCTGGTGCTGACCCAGGTGGGTCTGTCTCATGCGGAGCAGCATGTAGCTGAAGCTGGGTTCCCACGTGCTGCTGGGGATGGGAGCAGCCCATCTGGGTCGGCACCGGCCAGCAAAAGCGGTGTTGGAGCCGTGTGCCGCTCGGGACTGACCGGCACAGGCAGGGGGAAAATGCAGCTCAGCCCCTGCCACTCTGGCCAGGCTCGTCCCGTCCCAAGTGGCACACGGCTCTGCTGCCACTTCTGCTGGCTGGTGCATACCCGGCCAGGCTCCTCCCATCCCCAGCAGCTTGCGGGAACCTGGCTTCAGCCGCATGCTGTTCCAGATGGGACAGACCTGCCCGGGTTGGCACCAGCCGGCAGAAGCAGCAGCGGAGCCATGTGCTGCTCAGGATGGGATGAGCTCGGCCGGAGTAGCAGGGGCTGAGCTGCATTTTTCCCCTACCTGTGCCGGTCAGTCCCAAGAGGCACATGGCTCTGCTGCTGCTTCTGCTGGCCAGTGCCGACCCAGCCAGACTCCTCCCGTCCCCAGCAGCTCATGAGAACCCGGCTTCAGCCGCATGCTGCTCTGGATGGGACAGACCTAGTCGGGTCGGCACCAGCCAGGAAAAGTGGCATGCAGCTGAAGCTGGCTTCCCACATGCTACTGGGGATGGAAGGAGCCTGGCCAGGTCTGTACTGGCCAGCAGATCAGTATAACATGACAAGCCTATGGCTGGGGAGAGGTCAGGCTCCCTAGATCTGAGACCTGATGTAAGCTATGGCACAAAGACTCACTTTGGAACAATGCACTAATAAACTTGTGTCTGTACCTGCCAGGAACCCAAGTAGCAGGTGGTTGATACCTGGTAAGCTCATGTGAGTAAAGACTGCTTACTGCTTTCTGTGTGGCCTTCAAAATGTTTTTATCCTACTAAAATATGCCATACTTTGTGAGAGTTGTTGCCTCTGTATAAGGAAGCAGAATCATAGCCACTGAACTACATTCATGCCCCATGGGAATAAATCACAATTCAGCAAAATGGGCTGGGAAAAAAAGCCAGAGTTCTAAGTGTGCATCCTAGAAGAGGCCATGAAAGAATCAGAAGCACAACCTTAGAACCAGGACAGCTATCTGGTGACAGCAGTCCAGTAGGCATGATGGGAATCCTCTACCCTCAAGAAGACATGAGAGCAACATGTAGGCAGAGACAGTGCAGGGCCTTGGAGACATGTTAATAAGTGAGGACAACTGTGTTCCCACTCTGGTCAGTGACTAATTGTGGGTACATCTTCACTAGCTTCAAGCCACTCAAAACTGCTGCCAAAAAATAAGCCCTTCCTACCCACTTACACTTTACCTGCTCTGAACTGGAAATGAGGCAGTGAGGGCCCTTCTAGGGTGGTCCAAGGACAGTAGAAGCAGATCACACAGAGAGTGAGAGATGTTCCCAGAATGTCCTCATCACCATGTTTCTTCTGAAAAGCAGGGATATCCTGAGGTTCATTTAATGTTTGTAAAATGCTTGGAGAGCACCACATAGATGCACTGCATAGAAATGCAAAATATATTCTGACTTACTTGGTTGGCACCTTGGGCTGAGATTTTCAAAACCAAGTCAAAAGGCCAACTTCCATTAAAATGAATGGGATTTAGAGGACTCCAAATCTTTTATGACAACTTTATAACGTGCCTATCTACCCCTTTTTGCAAATCTTAGCCACAGTTCGGAAGCTCAGCCAAAGCACATAAGAGCTTCTGAACATAAGAGCATAAAAAGTACCATGCTTGGTCAGCCCCATGTTCCACTTAGCTCAGTATCCTGTCCCAAACAGTGGCAGAGGTGGATGCTATAGAGGGAGAGTTTTGAACTGGTTAGACCCATTTCATTGTCACTTCCTGCAACTTCACTGGTGTCAAAGGTCACGTGACATCACTTCCTAATGTGATACCACTTCCTGTGAGGTCTTCTCGCCAGCCCACTGGGTGATAAAAAGTTCATGATCTGGCCCCACATTCAAAAAGCTCTATTACAGGGGTGTCCAACCTAACAGGATGAATTCAATGTGGACATATGGAAGGTGTTACACCTTGGGAGGAATAAAATGGAATTTTATATATTGAGTGATACAGCTGCACAAAAAGCAGATGCAGTTTTGGGGTGCATCAACAGAAGAATTTGGTGCAAGACATGGGAGGCAACAGTGCCTCTCTACTCTGCACTGGTTAGGTGTCATCTAGAGTACTGTGTGAAGTTCTGGACTCCACATTTTTACAAAAGGTATGGAGAAGTTAGGGTCCAGAGGCTGGCAACAAAGATGACACGGGCTTGGAAGACAAGTCATACAAAGAGAGGCTGAAGGAGCTAGGCATGTTCAGCTTACAAAAAGGCACTTAAGAGGGAACATGGTAGCAGTCTCCAAATACCTAAAGGGCTATCATAAAGAAGAAGGAAAGTTATCTTTTCTCTCTCGCTGCAGAAAGGAGGATGTGGACCAATGGCTTGAAGTTGCAGTGAAGTAAATTTAGCTTGAATATCCAGAAAAATATCTTCACTGTTAGAACAGTGAGGCAGTGGAACAGACTGTCTAGGAAACATTGGAGGTGTTCAAGGAAAGGTTGGATAGCCCAGGGGAGGCAACCACTGGCACACATGCCAGTGCATGCCAGGCAAAGGCATTTTGCTTGGCACTCACACCTCTGGGAAGGGACTGGGACTGCACTGCCACAAGGATTGGGCCCTTCTCAGCTCCCCACCATCTGCCCCTGGCATGCCAACATCTTACAAGGCGAAGTTGTGGGTGCTTCTCTGCCCAAAAACACTGCCAACCCCTGGGGCAGCCACTGGTCAGGGATGATCTAGACATATATGTTCTCCCAGGCATATTTCTCAGGCTTCTGGGCCTTGCTGATTACTCTTGCTCACACCCCCATCCCACCCCACTACACCCCCTTTTTGCTACATTTTAGGGTGTTTTTAAGCCTTCCTCAGAGGCACTGGGTATTGGCTACAGCTAAGGCTGGGGCTTTTGACTGCAGTGTGCAAATGCTTCTGCTGGGACCAAAGTCAGAGGTTTCTGGCTAGAAGGTCTTGCCCCTCTGCTCAGGGTCAGAAATGAGTTTTACTCCGTGGTCAGACTGATATGGCCGGTGAGGATTTTTGCCTTCCTCTGAAGAGAGGACATGGCCCTCTACCTGGGATCTCTCGAGCATATGCTGACAACATTTCGTAGAAGCAGTGATGGCAGCCATGGTTCCCTTGCTTTACCTGTGGCAGGTTAAGGTGTCATCGTGTCTATGCTGTGTCAGGGTTGACACTAGTCTCACGCAGAGTTTACATTATAGTTTGTATGGGATCATTTGAATAGGGATGATCCTGCCTCAGGTGGGAGGTGGACTGGATGGCCTCCAAGGGTCCCTTCCAGCCCTTCTCAGCTTTTCTACTATTAGAGAGCATAAACTTCTGTGAATCTGAGCTCACTTCATCAGATTCTGTGAAAGGGGAACACAGGGGGGGTGGGGTGTCTCTGTGTGTCTCTCTCTTTTTAGTCTATAACGTATACATCTACCCTGCCATCTGGTTGACTTCAGACTAACACAGCTAACTACCCCTCTCAACTATAAAAATAATCCAGTAAAAAGAATACCTCCAAGCCCTGCTGACATATTACTGTCAACTGAGTATCTACCAGTCAGTACACAGAACTTCCCAATTTATGGGGGACAATCACCACCTACATTACACTTTCATACTCAGCCTGCAGCTGTAAAAATAAGTTGGGGGTGGAAGGTGGGGATAAAGGAAGTAGATATAAAGTCAGAGCAAGAGAGAAACTACTTCACAAAATACTTTAATATATTTTCAAAAATTTATACTTACAATTGATAAAGAATTGTAGTTTTTCCTGCATTATCCAGACCAACAATGATTACTTTGTGCTCTGAAATAAAAAAAATCACTAATAAATCACAATTACTAAAGCACTTATACACTTATTTAATACTTAGTACATATCACTAAACAGATAATTCTATGCCAGCCTGCACATAGGTAGTCAGCATAATTAAAGAAAATCCAATTCTTAAATAAGACCAAACTCAGAACATAAGGCTCTCAATGGTCTTCAAAAATAAATAATAACAGGGTCCCTTCTGAAAGTCTTTACACATTACTGCAATGTAATGAAAACATACAATAATTTAGAAACTAATTAGATTAGCAAAGAATGGAGCATGAAAAGAAAATCTCATTCTGGTTTATAATTTTAGAGAAAAGGGTAATTTCCATGGTAAAAAGGACTACTCATCTACTTGGTAAAGCAGTCAATCTGTCAAATAAAGAATATATCCCAAAGAATGTATTTTTCTCTGACTGTGCTACACCAGCCATTTCAATTAATGTAATTTGGGATAAGTGAACCGGTACTACATGAAACGTTTAGTCACATAAGCAAATGTTTTTAAACCAAAAACCTGAATTAATTAGTATTTAAATTTATTGACTTTTTTTCCATTTTTACAAGGCTATAAGTTGAATAATTGGTTTTCTAAATTACATTTAGTCTGTTAGCGTACTGTACAGATGAGTGCTACTTATTGGCTGGACTGTACAACTTCTATTCACACAAATAGCATCACTGACTTTTGTGGAAATATTCATGAGATGAGCAAGTATAAAGTTGCCCAGGCCATTAAATGTGCAGCCAAACTTTAGCCTGTGGCAGTAACTGCTTACATTAATAGAGCACAGATGCATATGATTTTTTTTACAAGGGGTCAGGTAACTGCTTTTTGCTTTTTTTAAAATCAATATTGTGTGGTTTTGCAAAGTCGTTTATATCCCATAGGGTATAAGTTTAAGTTACAATAACTTTGCATAACTGCACAATATTGTAAAAACAGCTGCTTACCTGACCCCATATAAGGCTCTTTTGTTTCTGATAGCTGTTGCCAGCAGAGCTGATACTAGGAAATCATGTGGAGCAGCTCATCTATAGGGAGAATGGCTGATACAAACCTTAAAAACAACAAAAAAGGGCGTTTTAAAGTATTTGGCCAGAACGGTTAAAACACTGAATATGGGAACCATTCAGAGAGCATGTACACGATAAGTCTTCTGTAAAGCTGACTTTCAGATAAACTAAAGTCTACTTAAACACAAGAATAGCTAACATAACATTTTACACCACATTACAGATCTCTTTCAAAAGTGGCACTGGAAACAACGTACTCGCCATACAATGAATTTCATTAGCATAATAAGGTTTATCATTGGCTATCCATCACTGACAAAAATAAACACTGTAAACAACAAGACACAAGGGAGCATACAGTGCTCCACAACTGTAGCGTGGTTTTATGTATACTGTTGCCTTTGTAATTCAAACATTCAGAAGACTATTTAAAAGTGAGCTTGAGATACCAAATCATCAATAACCCCCACCAGCCCAAGCCATCAAAAGCAGCCCCATAATGATGGCCTGAGGAAGCATAAGCCCAAAAACTGTCTTTTGAAGGCAAAGTTTAGCAGTCAAACTTCAGACTGCTTCTCTCCCTAATCAGAACTGCAGCTACGTTTCTGTCACAGTTCAGATACCATCGTTTGCTTCAGTATTTATTTAAAGCAAAATGCACATACCTTAATGATGTTTTTCCTTTCATTTTAACATGCTGATTACAACACACGGAAGAGGCTTGCTATTGACAGAAACCTATATTGTACTGTAACCTATTTCAGATCATTACATGCAGTGAGACAGAGACTGGCAAGATTAAACAGCAAGTTCCCCTCAACTGTAGCTCATGGAGGCAAAAGTTGATTTCTGCTGAAATGTGGGGAAAGCCTTTTGAGTACAAAAAAATCAATCACATTTTAAAAACCAAACAAGAAACAAAAGCAGAGATTTAAGGGGGAGAAAAAAGGGATTGCAAAATCCATGTCTGCTGCAGAGACAACGAGATGCCCACAGGTAAAGGAAACTGGCCAACCCTGCATAGATTAAATCTTCTCAACTATCCGGGGGCGGGGGAGGAAATCAGACTGCAAAACACCCCAGCGCGGCTCATCCAGGCTCCGCCAAGCCACCAGCTAAAAAAGAACCCAGAAACAAGCCGGCAAAAGCGGCCCCGTAATGATGGCCTGAGGGAGCATCAGGCCAAACACTGCCCTGTGCCAACTAAATGATCTCCAGGCCCCGGGGCAGCAGCCTCCGCTCAGCACGGCAGGCCGCTGCCGCCACTCTCCTGCGGCGTCCTTCCTTCCCGCCCACGAAACACCAGCGCTCGTCCCCGGGAAGGGCCCTCGCCCGTCCGCCCGCTCACCCTGGTGGTTGAACAGCCTCCATATCCTGGTGAAGAGGATGCCCATCCTCGGCCCGCTGCCGCTGCGGCCGCCACCGCGCCGGGGGCCCTGCCCGGCCACGCCCCGCGCAGCGCGTCCCCTCAGGGCTCCCGGCACCCGTCTCAGGCGCTGCCCGCGCCCGCTGCGCCCCGCGGCGCCCGCAGGCAGCGCCGGTGCTGGTGCTGCGCGCTGCGGGCCCTGCACTCTCCGCTTACGGACATCGCCTCCCCCCGCGCGCCCGGCTGCGGCCTGCGGGGTACCAACGCGGCAACGGAACTGACCCACAGCGGCCGCCGTCCACGCGAGCGCGGAGGGGCGGAGCGGGGCGCCTCATTTGCATGCCGCCCCCCGCCCCCCAAGGGCCGCCAGCAAGGGGAGGGGGCGGGGCCGAGGCGGGGGCAGCGGTTGGGGGCGGGGCGAGGGCGCCGCTAGGTAGCCCTGAGAGCTGCCCGCTCGTCTCGTATAATGACGTCACCCTGCGCTGCGACCCTAACGCCTATGGCAGGTGGCCTCGGTAGCCGGCGGACAGGATACCTCGGGCAGCTGCTGAATAGCTGCACGAATGCAGAGCGCTTCCATCTGTGGCGACATTTTTTATGGGGCTCAAAGGCGAGGAAAGGCGACGTCTGTTTCCACCCTCAGATCATTCTGGCCTTAGATGGTTTCTTTGCTGATTGCAGGTTGCCCATGTGCGGGCTTACTGCTACTTGTATTTTTGCAGTTCCACAGACATGAGTCATTTAATGGGATTTTAATTTTATGCAATCAAAAAAAATGAGACCATGAACAAAGCAGTACAACACTCAACGTGCTTACTGAACGATTTAAGTCGTAGTAAGATGTTGGTTTCTGTTCACTGCTTTCAGCATATACTTTTATTTAATAACTTTTTTCCATAATTATACACTTATCAATTTATTTTATTACATAATTAACTGCTGGCCTGGCCCAAGAAGGAAACTGTAACGGGGCCCTGCCCTGTGACTAGGGGGTGAGAGAGTCTGAACAGCCCCACACCCCAGAAACACCTCCGCACACCCGCCCCAGACCTGAAGCACTCACCCGAGACCGGGGAACCAGGTCCTAGGACCTAGGAGGTCGCTCAGCAAGAGAGCTGACACAGGTGTAGGGACTGAGAGAGGGTTAGCCACTACCATGAGCCCAGAGTGGGAAGGAAAAAAGGAACTGAAAGCAGCTTCACCTGGCCTGGGAGCAGGTTGCCTGGAGCCTGGAAATGTCAGGGGTTAAGCAGCCACCGGGAAAGCCCAGCCTGGAGCTCTTCTCTGTTTATTTGCTTGCTTGATTATTTGCTTTGTTGCACAAGCCTACAGGATCTGCAAAGCCTCTGAAAGATAAGAGGCAACCAGAAGGTGAAGCTCAGAAGATCCACTGGAAGATAGGCTAAGTGCTAGCTTATTTGTTTAACTTGTTTGCTTGTTTTGCATTGGTAACATGCCTGGGGTGGCCTCCAGATATTATCTACTAGCCTGGCTGCAAGAGGCAAGGGCTCTGAACACTGGGTCCTTGGTCAAAGCCAGCAGCAAAAGTAAAACTGGTCAGTTCAACTAGTGTGACCAAACATACCCAGCTATCGTCTGTCCAGACTCTGCCCATAGCAGCCTACAGAAACATTCGATGTCATCCTGTTGCACAAAAGCGGTTCGTTTCTCTGGAGGCCCGCAAAGATCACAGACACACAAACATCAGCCGGCACAAAAGGATGTATTTGTTTGCAAACAAGGTCAGAGTGGGGCACTGATGCCCAAATCAGCTTCTGACCAACTAATTGTGTTTGCAAGCGGAATTTATCTTCTCTCTCCTGAGCACGTGTGCAGACACCGGAACTCTTACAGCTACTTCTGTTTCATACAAGCATACATGTAGTTACATCATTACATACATCGCATGTATAGTATAATTAGCTACTTAAGTATGAATATGCAACAGTTCATTAAGCATGCCCAGAAACTACAACAGTTCACCAAAAGTTCATACCCCAAGGCCACAGTCAATTGAATTCCAGCTTCTGTAATCAGCATGAGAAAGACTAAGGCAGGTGAGGGGGAGAAAGGAGCCTTGGGCAGTATTTCTTTCTTATCACGTGCAAGATGCAAGCTGCGCATTTCTAACAATATTCCATTTCTAACAATATTCCCCCCTCAAGATGCTTTCTGCTCCCCATTTTTAATTAGTACTCTTAACATTTGCCTTACTACTCACTAGCCACTTTGGGGCCAAAGGAAAAGCCCTCCAAGCCCACCGGCCTCCGGCCTCCTGGAGTCTCCCACAGGCCCAGCAGTTGGTGAGATTGAAGGTACCTGCAATTCTTTCCATCATGTCAACATACAAATTTGCTTCTGGGGGAGCAATTGGGGGAAACGGGGATATAGGGTGGCGGCTAGGGCTGCTCAATCCTGCCTCTTATACTACATAGATAACAACAAGGCATATTAAGACTCCCACCATATCCTCCCTCTCTTGAGATCAAATACAGCCTAAACTTTTTCTTTGTTACTTCCTTATTTGATTTTTCTGGACTCTGATTAAGCCGTCTCAGGCGCACTTGGAGATCACCAGTAGGTTCACAGCTCCACCTGCTGGCTTCTTGTTCCGAGGACGGCTCAGCTTCCAGAGTGAGCTCATCCTGGGAGCTGATGTCCTCTGACGCTCGTGGATGTCGTTTCACACGGGTATGGTGTATCCAACGGTCATGGCCAGCAATCTTTACAGTGGTGTGGGTTGCTAGAAGTACCTGGAAAGGGCCACTCCACCTCTCAGTCAAAGGTTCCTTTTTCCACCGCTGCACCAAGACCCAGTCTCCCGGGCGGAAGTCATGTACCGGGACGTCTAAAGGCAGACGTTGAAAGGAGGCTGCATATCTGTGAAGAGAAGACAAGACAGACTGCAAAACAATAATGTACATGTGAAGCTCGCTATTACCTAATTCAAAAGTTACATTTTCTTGCATCCCAGGGGGTAAGACTCGAGGAGGCTTGCCAAACATAATTTCATATGGGGCTAATTTAATGCCCCGTCAGGGAGTGTTTCGAATGCAAATAAGAGCTAGCGGCAATGCTTGAGGCCACTTAAGGTGTGCTTCAATACAGATCTTGGTGAGTAGAGTTTTTAAGGTCCTATTCATGCGTTCCACTTGTCCTGAACTCTGTGGTCTCCATGGTGTGTGTAGTTTCCAAGTGATCTTGAGGGCTTGTGCGACCTCTTGAACTACTTTTCCCACAAAGTATTGTCCTTGATCCGACTCGATGGATTCAGGCAGAGAATACCGCGGAATGATTGATTTCCTGCAACAGATACTTCACTACTGTAGCCGCAGTGGCAGTCCTGGTGGGCCATGCCTCAACCCAACCGGAGAGCTGGTCTACCATGACAAGTAAAAACCCATGATGTCTGGACCGTGGGAGCTCGGCAAAATCAATCTGCCATGCTTGTCCAGAGTACGCTGCCCAGGGTCTACCTCCCATTGGCACAGGGAGTTTCGTTCGAGGGTTTACTTTCTGACATGTGATGCACTTGGTAGCAATACGCTGAGCTTTTACATATAGCCCTGGGGCTACTGCTTGGCGGATCACTAGATCACCCATAGCCAAGCCTCCCATGTGGGTACTTGCATGAAGCTGATGCAGCACCTCCCAAAGCAATGGCCTGGGTATCATGACTTTCCCTCCTGGTACTATCCACCACCCATGGGAGTTCTTTTCTGCACAAGCCTCCTGTGCAAATTTATCTTCTTCAGGGGAATACTGCGGGACTAGATCTCGGACGTGTGGCCATACGGCATAGGACAAGGCCTGCCTGGATACTTCCTCCACCTCTCCACCAATAAATGTGGCTTCTTTTGCTGCCGCATCAGCCCTTGCGTTTCCAAGCTTATGCTTTTCCTCAGCAGCCTTCCCATGAGCTCGCACATGAATGACTGCTACCTCTTTAGGCTGGTGGAGTGCATCTAGCAGCTTGATAATCTGAGGGCCGTTAGCAATTCTATTCCCAGAAGCCATAATGAAACCCCTTTCTTTCCACAATAGTCCGTGCACATGAACCGTAGAAAAAGCATAGCAAGAATCAGTATATACATTAACCCGCCGGCTTGTCCCCAACTGTAATGCTCGAGTGAGCGCAGTGAGTTCCGCGGCCTGTGCCGACCATGAGCTCGGCAATGACTCCTTCCATACTACCTTATCCAAGGTTACCACTGCACATCCTGTTCGTCTTTTTCCATCGATGACAGAGCTGGAACCATCTACGAAGTATTCAGCATCTGGGTTTTCAATTGGGTCCTCAGCAAGATCAGGCCGCACCTGTGTGGCTTGATTCAGGACCTCAAGGCAGTCATGCGTTGGTCTCCCTGGTTCCGGCAACAAGGTTGCAGGGTTCAAGGCTGTAGTATGTTTGAAAGTAAGCCCTGGATTAGAGAGCAAAAATATCTCATACCGTGATTGTCTGGAAGGATTGAGAAACTTTCCTCCCTCAGTCCCTAGAATCTGGGGAACTCCATGTGGGGTGTGTACTTCCATGTTCGCACCCGTGACTATCTTCTGGGCTTCTTCAACAACCACTGCTGTGGCTGCCACAGCCCGAAGACAGGCTGGCCACCCGAGCGCAACCGGATCTAGAACCTTTGAGTAATATCCCACGGGTCTCCAAGTTGGGCCTGATGGCTGTGTCAGCACCCCTGATGCAACCCCTCGATTCTCATGAACATACAGTCGATATAGCTTTTTATTATTTGGGATGGCCAGGGCAGGGGGCTGGGTTAATGCTGCCTTAAGCAAATCAAAGGCATGCTGCATTTCTTTAGTCCATTTCCATTCAATGAAACTCTCCTTAGTCAGGGAGTCATACAGTGGTCTAGCCTTTCCACTATAATCTGGTATCCATAGTCGACAGAACCCAGTTAGCCCTAGGAATGCCTGCAGTTCCTTGGGTGACTTAGGTGAGGTTAGACCTTGGATTGCCTGTATGCGATCCGCACTCAGGGCTCTGACTCCTTTTGAGAGCTTATATCCCAAAAATGTAACTTGAGGCTGACATATTTGGGCTTTGTCTCTAGAGACCTTATATCCTTTTTCCCCTAGAGTGTTTAGCAGTGATCTGGTGGCTTCCTCGCAGAGTTGCAAATTTGGGCTTGCAACTAGCAGGTCATCCACATACTGGAGGAGAGTCACTGTGGGGTGTGATCCCTTCCACTCCTCCAAGTCCTTCTGAAGGGCAAGTCCGAAAATATGGGGGGCTGCTATGAATCCTTGTAGGAGAACTGTCCACATGAGCTGGGCTTTATGGAAAGTATCTGGGTCCTCCCATTCAAAAGCAAACAATTTTTGACTCTCTCGGTGAAGGGGAATGGAGAAGAAAGCATCTTTCAAATCTAGCACTGAAAATATTTCAGCTTCCCCCGGTACTTGTGTCAAAATCGTGTGTGGGTTCGGGACTACAGGGTGGTCTGAAAGGACCTTCTTATTTACTGCTCGCAGGTCTTGGACCAGTCTGTATGAGACCCCATCTGCCTTCGGCACTCCAAGAATGGGGGTATTATATGGTGAGGACCCTTCCACTAGCCAGCTGTACTTCTTGTATTTCTCTATTAACGGCTTGAGTCCAACTCTGGCCGCTCAGCTCAGTGGATACTGCTTTACCCAAACGGGCCCCTCCCCATCCTTCAGTATGATCCTTACCGGGAAGACCGACTTAGCTCGCGCAGGGGTTCCATCAGCCCATACCGAAGGGTTTACTCCAGTCATGTGATCTTCAGAACTTACTACAGGGCGTCGGTCCTCCAGGAGAGCCATCTGATAGTTCGAGCTCTGCTTGACAGGTAACTGGACCACCATCTGGTCGTCTCTGAAAAATATCTCAGCTTGCAGTTTTGTGAGTAGGTCCCGCCCAAGTAGTGCAACAGGGCAACTTGGAGAATATACAAAGGAGTGCTCAAGCAAATGGTCCCCCACTTTGGTGAGGAGTGGCTTACAAATGGGGAGTCAGGATTGCGTTCCCTCAATCCCTTCCACAAGAACATGCTGCTCACTAGCTCTTGCACAGGGGGAGTTTTCTGAAATCATTGAAAATGTAGCCCCAGTATCCACCAAGGCTTCAAAGTTTTTTCCACCAACCCTAATGGTTACCATGGGATCTTCTCGGGCTCCAACCCAAAGGGTAGTGGTCTTAGATCCCTGTCCCCTTCATTCTGTGTCCTCACCCTTTTCCTCTGCCCGCATGAGGTGACCTCTTGGTTCACCCTCTCTCTTCTCCTTCAACTTTGGGCATTCCCTCTTCCAGTATCCTTTCTCCCTGCAGTAAGCACAAACGTCTGCTCCCACTCTTTCTCCTTTCCCTTTCTGTATCCCAGTCTTTCCAGGGTTACCTCCAGTTATAGCAGCTGCCAGCGCTGCCATCTGTCGCTGAGCCTTTTTATCCTCCTTGCGCTCCTGTGCCTGCTCACGATTCCCATATACCTTATATGCAATTTCCACCAGCTCTGAAATCGGTTTCCCAGCACCTCCCTCAGTTTTCTGTAGCTTCTTACGAATATCAGCAGCGGATTGACCAATAAACATAAGATTTACCATGCGTTGATTATCTGGGGCTTCTGGATCTAGGTCCGAAAACCTGCGGAACGCCTCGTACAGCCTCCCGAGGAAAGCTGAGGGATCCTCTTCTTTTCCCTGTCTCACTTCATACAATTTAGACAGATTAGTAACCCGAGGCACTGCCTTCCCCATTGCTTCCACTATAATCCCCAGATACCGTGCACTCAGCTCTCTTCCTTCTGCAGTATGATTATCCCATCTCGGTTCCTCAACAGGGCAGGTATCACGCAAGGTACGACCAGCAGCTCCATCCGCTTCTACCCTGGCTGCTGCAATGCGCTCTGCCATCCCCAATACTAATCTCCTCTCCTCCGGGGTCAGGAGGGTTTGGAGCATCATCTGGACATCAGCCCAAGTGGGTCAATGGGTTTGCCCAATGGATCGAAACAAGTCCCTCATCTTTTCAGGGTCTTCACGAAAAGAGGGGCTTTGATTCTTCCAGTTAAATAAATCTGAAGTACTAAATGGGGTGTAGACAAAAGTTGCGTTGCCCCCTCTCCAATAACCTCTCACATTGGGCAGTTCAGCACCGGCCGTGATTCTACAGTCTTGCGCAAATAATAGCCCTTATTTCCTGATTCAGATGGGGCACTTGGCTGAGGCACACGCTCTGAATCATTACGTATGCTTTGGTACGCCGGTGGTGGTTTCCCTGAGGGAGAGAGCGGTGGTGCAGAGGGACTGGATCCTGAGGAGGTGTCTGATTCATCCTTGCTACTTGTTAGGGTGACAGGAGAATGAGCCTGGTACTCGGCTAATTCAGGATCCCTCCCCCCCTCATCAGACTCAGGGAGTACAGGCAGTCCTCCTCGAGTCTTTACTAAGCATTGAGTCTGCACTTTACTAAGCATTTCTTAATCCAAGGTGGCTAATTTTGAACCACTCCCAACCAACAATCTATATAAGGAAATTGATCCCAATGTCCATTCTGCATAACTATTTCATGGATAGCTATCACTTCTTTTACTACAAAGGATCCTTTCGGGGTCCAGTGGACCCCGAATGTTGGCCACTCGAGTTGACAAAACTTAATTAAATCATCCTTTTTCATCTTCACCCCATAATCTGCCTGCTTTGCAAATTTGCTAAAGTTCCATAAAACACAACCCAAAGGAGTACCCGAGCTTTCTACACGGGAGCTACCCGCACCCATATTAATGCCCACAAGAGTGCGTCCAACGGACAGCAAATACCAAAAGATCCTAGTCACAGACTGTTCGCAAAAGTACGTCTTACGCACACCAAATACCGGGCCAAAAATCCCCTGGTAGAAAACCAAATCGAACAAGTCTTTGCCCCCAGATCCAGAAACCAAATTGGGCAAGGGAATTCGTATAGTCACTCAGGTATCCTAGAGATCTCGATCAGAATGCCAGAATGTGTGTCTGGCGTCCTCAGAAACCAAAAATTTTGCACAGGTAGCCTTTAATCTCCCGGATACCCCGACTCACGTCTCAAGCCCCCTGGGCGAGCCCAAAAAGGTGGCTCGGTGTGCACTCCCTGTGGCGGCAGGGACGATCTTGTCACTGGGTTCCAGGGTGATCCAAAGAACTCCTGGCTGGCTCGCCAGATTGTTGCACAAAAGCGGTTCGTTTCTCTGGAGGCCCGCAAAGATCACAGACACACAAACATCAGCCGGCACAAAAGGATGTATTTGTTTGCAAACAAGGTCAGAGTGGGGCACTGATGCCCAAATCAGCTTCTGACCAACTAATTGTGTTTGCAAGCGGAATTTATCTTCTCTCTCCTGAGCACGTGTGCAGACACCGGAACTCTTACAGCTACTTCTGTTTCATACAAGCATACATGTAGTTACATCATTACATACATCGCATGTATAGTATAATTAGCTACTTAAGTATGAATATGCAACAGTTCATTAAGCATGCCCAGAAACTACAACAGTTCACCAAAAGTTCATACCCCAAGGCCACAGTCAATTGAATTCCAGCTTCTGTAATCAGCATGAGAAAGACTAAGGCATGAGAAAGACTAAGGCGGGTGACGGGGAGAAAGGAGCCTTGGGCAGTATTTCTTTCTTATCAGGTGCAAGATGCAAGCTGCGCAGTTCTAACAATATTCCATTTCTAACAATCCTGTGGAAAAAAAAAATCCCATTCTGGTTGTGGCCCACAGTAACATTCGGGTGTCTTTACAGTGTTACCAACTCTTTTCAAATAAGTATTTTTCTGAAACCCTATTAATTCATAAGAGCTGTAACCCTGTTTGTATTAAAGGTGATTTGGAAAGTACAAAAGAACTTTCAAAACACAACTAAGAGTGTAGAACAGTGTACGTGTCACATT
Organism: Crocodylus siamensis; assembly: GCF_052110815.1. Classification (NCBI taxonomy): domain Eukaryota; kingdom Metazoa; phylum Chordata; order Crocodylia; family Crocodylidae; genus Crocodylus; species Crocodylus siamensis. The sequence goes on along the minus strand of NC_143398.1, from coordinate 219,356,934 downwards.
TTCCATGACAAATGTGCTAATTATACCTTTCATCCTGGGTATTTGAGTTATTCAGCACGTGATTTTTTAAAATTACTTATTTTAAGTATATTTTAGGCAACACTTAACAAAGAAAGAAAGGAAGAAGCACATTGCTGTGGCTTCCTCACAACTGCTTGAAAGCATCAACACTTTATTTGCTTGAACCAGCTATGATGTCTATTAGTATTGACGAGCAGTGAAGGAGATTCTTTAATGTGTCATAGATTTTTTGTGTCAGACTGGAGTAGTTTTTCAGGATCTATACAGTCTCATTAAAAAAGCCTTTTTTATGGTGGTTTTTAATGGATGCAGAACCTGTCACAAGCATGTTATAATAGAAATGGACTTCATGACTTACACCTAATGATACACTAAATCAATTTTATAAAGCATCTCAGGTGGAGTGATTATTAAATATTGCCATGTCCTCATCATTTCATGGATCATCTCCAAGTCTTTTAGTGACTTTTAACTGTTCACAAAAATGTCTTATGGTAACTATAAATATTACTTAAACCATAGAGTAAGTAAACTGAAATACTTAAATTTGTTCCTGCCTTTAATAAGAAACAGGTAGAGAGGAAATAAGGAGAGAGAGTTAGCTGTGTTAGTCTGAAGTTTGGCTGAAGGCAGGGCAGGTGGCATCTTAGAGAATAATTGGTTCAGGGAGACATGAGCTTTCTTAGGCAAAAAAATGATTCATCATATGTATTTGATGCTGTCACCTATGGAAACTCATGTCTCTCTAAAACCAGTTAGTTTTAAGGTGTCACCCTGTCCTATCTTCTGCCTAACTTCAATAAATATTTGTTGTAATTTTTTGGGGGAGGGGGAATTATAGAGACATGGTTTGTTTATCATTTCATTTCCTTCTCCCATCTGCACTCAAATCCTACTCCCAAATATTTCCTTATCATGGTAATGATAGAAGTTATAATTTAGAGATGCTTTCTAACAGCAAACTAAGGAAATTGGGAAATGGTCCTAGAGTTAGGGAGTAACCAGTTAGTTATATTAGAGAGACTGAAGACTGCAGAAACTGGTCTACTGAAGCAGCTTTAGTTTTTCTCATTCATGCCATCACTGAACCTGGTGATCATGACAATCTTTGTTCCTCAACAGCAGTAGTTTTCAAACTGTGGGGTGCACCCCCCTGGAGGGGGCAGGGGGAGGCAGGCAAGAAGTTTGCAAGAAGCCAGTGCCACTGCAGCCTTGCAGGGAGATGTGGGGGCAGGGAGCCCCAGGCAGGCTTTGACAGAGGGCTGCTGTGCCTCTGAGAGCCTAGCAAAGTGGGTGCGCAGCCTACAGCCATGGTGGGGCCAAGGCAGAAGGCACTGGAGCTGCAGCAGGTGGAGCCTGCCCTGCCGAGCCAAACTGATACAGGGTGCCCTGTGCCTGGCTGCACTGCTCCTCTGGGGCAGGGGGATGGGGCCTGAACAAAATGTAACTCAAAGTGGGGCTCAGCTCAAAAAGTTTGAAAACTGCTGCTCTACAGCCTGGAACTTCTCTTCCCTGGCACGTGTTGCCTGCTTCCTCCTTAGTTCAACTTACTGGTTTGTCTTTCATACTTTAGATATGTTCTTTAGACTGTTTTCCATCTGGGATTATTCTTTCTCATAGGGAAGGGGGTCAGCAACCTACAGACCACAGACTGGATCTGATCCATAGAGTGAGAGGATCCTGCTCACGGACAGGGTGTTTCAGCAGCAGTTGGTGCTATGAGAACCTGCAGAGATGAGCATTTTCCCTGTGGCACATGGGGGGAAAAGCAGTGGTAATGGTTGGGTTATAGTGGTGCCGACCTGCCAGCCTCTGACCCAAACTGGGTCACTTAAGCCCTGAACCTGAAAAGGTTACTGTTTTATAGGGGAATGGGACAAGGGCTGAGGAAAGGGGGGTGTCACAGAGTGCCCTCCAGGGTGATGCTTACTCAGGACCACTGTGGCATGGTTTGGTCTCTGAGGGTACCTTTTGAAGCCAGCTCAGGCATGGCCTCTAAAGCAAGGGGGAAGCCTGAGCTCCTTCCTGTGCTGACACCCTGGCCTCTCTCTCACCCTCAATGATGCTCTGTGGTCCTGACTCAAGGAGCCAGCATCCAATTCCATCCCGAGAAAGGGATTTCACCTCCTCTTGGGGCAACCTAGTACAGCCCCCCAGTTGCAAGCAGCACAGCAAACAGTCTCTTCAGTAAAGGCATTTATTGGGGCAGAGGCCAGCAAGCTTCAGAGGAAGTTCTTTGTCCCCTCCAAAGGAGTTAAACAGTCCCTCTGTTCTCTATCCAGCCTACACAGCCCTGAGCCCCCCCAAAGACACTCAGTTGTTCCCTTTCCAGTTTCTCCAGCTCGCCAAAGCTTCTCCACTTCTCAGTTCCCAGCCTCTTCTTGCCAGGAGCTGCCAGGCTGTTTATTTCCAACCTGCTTTCCCTTTTGTCAGGTTTATCCCCTCTGCACACCTTCTGGGTATTATGTCCACAAAAACATTCAAAACTGCTGATGGTAAAGATCAAGCTGGTTTTGGTCCCTTCCTGCACTTTAACCCATCTTTCTCTGTGTACAGGTTAATGAAGTAATCTGAATCATACATTATAACAACTTGAACATAGAAGTATCATGGCAAAACTTGTAGTCCATCACAGGGGATCCTGGTGGTTCAGGTAACTAATTCTGTTCCCCTTCCTCCTGGAAGTTTCTGTTCTGAGTGTGACTTCGGCTTTTTCTTATTTTCTTCTTATGTTGTGTGCTCTATTACAGACAGGATCTACTTCCACAGGCTCACTTGGTTTTCATAGAAGTAAAGTAGAACATATGGCTTTAATAATTCAAGAAAAATAACATAATGGAAATAATATGATATATTACATCTTAGTACAGTGCATGATTTATTTTCAAGTGACAGTCATTTTTAATGTTCAGAGTGAACATTTAATGTCAATACAAGTGTGCTTGTATTGAACCCATCTCCTCTTTAACATTGTATTGTACATTGAACCCATCTCCTCTTTAACATTAGCAGCAGCCAAATAATACCAGCTGTCCAAAACTGTGAGCAAAACACAGAATGATACTGAGTCCATTGACTTAAAACAACAGCTTTCTAAGTGGTCTGTGAAGCACTGACTATGGAGCAGTTACTGACTGTCAGTAAAGAAAAACTGCTATGCCAATGTAATGAAGGCTATTACCCTTTCTGTATTTTCCCCACTGTTTTGGTCAGCAAAAATTATCTGAACTGCCATTTGCTGTTAATATTAAAGATGAAAGGAGTTCGATGTTAGTGCCGAACACACTGGCCATAAAATGATAGATGTAGCCATTTTAACCTCAGCTATGACAATCAGTGTCACTGAGGGAAAAAAACAAATGTTCTGCAATATTTTATCATTTCAGTGCACCAGTTTACTTTCATGCTATTCACATTGCTTAAGTTTATCAAGGCCTATATACTCTCCTTCATAACAGGGTATGAAGGATAATGGCTGGGCATAATCAACAGAGGCTGAAAAGGTCACACCAAAAGGAAATATAGCTAGATATGGCACTGGATAACCACCACAAATTTCTTATGTTTCTTATGTTATGCCACAAAACCTAAAATGAATGAAGCCATGAGTAAGCAAGTGAAATAGTTCCTTCACAACCACTTACTTTAAATGTCAAGTTAACCAAGTCAGACAAGGTTCTTTGGGTAAATCCAATATATTTTATTAGTTGGTCTAATAAAAGATATCGGATTTACCCAAAGAACCTTGTCTGCCTATGTCCTTAGACCAACACGGCTACAACCTATACCCTCGAAACAAGTGAACAAAGCGTTCCTTTCATGAACTTGGCATTTAAAAGCTTAAGTGTAGTATTCAGACAGACTTGGAATTATCAACTATTCTAGAAGTATTCACCTTTCTGTCATGAAGCGTAGGAGAAAACTTCAGAGGCTCAGAATAAAAAAATGTTCTCAGTTGCACTGTGGTAAATAGGGAGTAATTCTGCAGAAGTGTGCAGAATTACTCCAGACTTTGCCCCATGATATGAAAAGGATGCAGACAATTTATTAACGTATTATATTAAGAACTTAATTTATTAATTTCATAGATGAATGTCATTTTCCTACTGTTTTTCTTCTTACCATTCATGGACTATTGTAGCAATTTTAAAAGAGGCAGAGGCACCCCTTGGTGGAGCCAAATCTGAAGCAGAGATTGTGTGCAAGGAAGTAGCTCCATTTCTCCTGGAGTGCCTTAATTCTGCCATGTTGCCAGGCAACACCGCTGTTTCAGTCCTTCCTTGAATTTGTCCTGCCAAACGTGTGGACAAACAGGGTGTTTGCAAAATGGATTGACTTTTTTTTTTTTTTTAACAATATAGGCAACCCCTGCTTAACATGGTTTCGCTTGGCATTATTTCACTATAGCGCTCATTTAAAATTCATACCTTATTTCACTTGGTGCTGAGGCAGTTTCATTATAGTGCTCAGGAAAGCAGCAGCAGCAGCAAGAAGTGGTGAGTAGCAGCAAGCGGGCGGGCGGGCAGGAGCTCAAGGCCCGCACTGCTGCTGCAGGTCCAGGGCCAGCAGGGGTCCAGGGTGGGGCAGCAGGAGCACAGGGCCCGGGGTGGCACATGGTGCCAGAGTGGCTGGCGGGCAGGGGGGTGGGGAGAAGCAGCGAGTGTGGGGCCCTGTGGTGCCAGAGCCAGCAGGAGTGTGGGGCGTGGGCTGGCACATGGGGCTGGAGCAGCCAGCAGGCTGGTGGAGGGGTGGCGACAGGTGGCAGTGATGCTGAGCAGCTATGGCAAGAAGCGGCAGTAACCAATTATTTCTATTTACATTAATGCCTATGGCGAAATAGGTTTTGTTTAACACTGGTCCACTTAATGCTCAGTTTTCTCAGAACCAGTTGAGAGCGTTAAGCAGGGGTTGCCTGTATACTACATGGTGCCTTAGTATAGATGACCAGGTTTATGGTGTGTCCCACTGGAACTCTCTCCTAGAAAGAGTCATCACAGAGGTTTCATTACACAAGATCCCTCTTGCAGTTTTTTCTTTTTTGGTGGGGAGGTGGGGGAGCTGTGAGGGCGGGGCACAGGGAGAGATTCAGCCCTTACTGAATCATTTCTGGAATAGCATATCCAGTATTTTGATTTTTCTCTGACTCCTTCCCATATCCCTACAGACCACATCTATGCTTTTGGTGATTGGTTGTGTATTGGGATTAGATTTTGGTTCTGAATTGATAGACGAGTACATAAGGAACTGATCTAAAACCCCTTCAGATTCATGGGAGGCTGGATATCATATGACTCTGTCTTAGGCCTCCTGTAAGAGTCTTTTTATGTGCAGACGGCAGAGGCAGATATAATCATAGTTTACTATACCTCTAGGCTGCAAGTGTCAGGAACATGTGACCCTGGAAGAAGTCATTCAACAAAACCATCAAAATGTAACACATTCCTCACAACTTCACTGACTATTATTTTACATTGTTGACTTCAGGATAATAGTATATCTGGGGTTATATAAATCTTCAAATATTAAAAAACCCTAATCCTACATAATTTGCTGTTGTTTTTTGTTGGTCCTTTTGATCAACTGCCCAACCCTTTAAGTGCATAAATTAAAGAACAGACTTTAATGACTAAAAGACTAACACGCTAAACTTATATAGCTTTTCATTTATTGTAGAAAAAAAGTTTTTTTTTTCAATGCAGCTCATTTTGTACATCTAAATTCCATAAAACAAATCCATAGAAATCAGGATACTGTACGCATGCATTCCGCATTTTCTTTGTTAAATGTTTCTTTTCACAAAAATAACAACACTTTTTTCCTTGAAAGCCACTAAAGCAGAGGGAGAGCAAAACATGCAACACTGTACACATTTGCATAGTATATTTTACCCAGCATGCCTTGTAGAATGCTACACATACGGTATCTATAGAAGTAAAAATAGGAAAGGGCAAATCAGCAACAACAAAAAAAATTCAGTAAAGGCAATAATTCTTTACCATAATGAGCCTGGGCTAGTTCCCATTAATGTAACTGGCAAAAATCTGACAAACAGAAATGGGAACTAGTTTGGCCAATAGTCAGAGACTTACTGGAAGATAAAAAAGCCCAAGGTCCATGGCTCTAAATTTGAATGACTGTTTTCACCATGTTACCTTGCCATATCAATTTTTAATGTACAAACAGGATTTTATTTGATCTGATTCTTCTCCAAAACTATGCTTCAACAATTGAAATTCCTCTAATGCCATCTGTGTATGAGAGAAGAATCAGGCCAATTTCAAAGTTATACAGATGTTGGGCCTGAGCATATGTTCCTTGTTTAAAGAAAACTTAGTGATTTCACTGGGACATTGGGGTGGGCTAGCTTGGACCCCTAAGTAGCATTTACATGTTTAATTCCCTGTCCCCATCATAGCATTAAAGTATGCAAAGGCAAAATGGCATTTTTAGCTCAGAAGAGTAATATTTCATTTCAAACCATGGTCAACAAACATACTAGTGGTATATTTGCCAAAGCAAGATAAATGAGTACTAATTATTTATTCATAGTCATTTCCAGTTTGGGGAGAAAAATAATATGGGGAGAAAAATGGGAGTAGTTTTATATTTCCAATGTTAAAAGTTGATTTTATTTTTTATTTTGTTAACATGGAGGGAATAGAATTTCATGGACAAATTAAATTACAAATGCAAACTGCAAGGCTCTGAAATAAACTGCTGGAAAAGTTTTAAGCAACAAGTTAAAGTAAAATGCAGTAAATACAGTAAAACTGGATCAATATTCTATTTGTCTTTTCAAAAATACAATGCCAAATGTAACAATGGATTTCTTGTAAATTTGTGCTATTACAAATGTGCTTTTCTCTTGCTCTATTTTCATATTATTGGTAAAATATATATATATATATAATTTTGAACTGTACAATATAATTTCTCGCTACATTACTTTTCTAGTGCTAATATAGAGTAGAAGTAGTAACAAAGGGGTATTTTGGCAATAGAATACTCTTTTTTTTAATAATATTCCAGAAAATATTTGTAAGGCATGTGATAAATTGTATTTAACATTAACAGCCAGAGCTTGCAAATACTTACTACAGGGCTTAATGCTAACAAGCTACGATCAGTAGTCAGTGTTTGCAGGATCTGACCCTAAAAAGTGTACAGATAGTAGCTCATTGCTGAGAAATTCTAGTGGCAGTACTAAAAAAGGCAAATGTACTGTACAGCACTAATAAAAGAGCCAAAAGGCATCAGTGGTTATTCTCATCTTTACCACTATAATTTAAAAAGAAAAAGCTACCAAATGTACCTAAAAAGGAATCAGAAACTCTCATTAAGGTATTTTTCTTTAATTATTTCTACCTTCTTCCAAAATACTTCCCTACTGTCAACGGATTTGAAATAAGAAGGAAGTTTCCTGGACTTGTTAAACATATTTCATAAATCAGAAAAAAATGTTGGTTTTCTTATTTATAATATAATTTATGTCCTAGATAGAGTATTCATTTTTGTGTCCAAAATTTTTTATTCAGGCATCTTCTCTGGTGTTATCAAAATGTACACTTATTTTTCAGGACAAAATATATTGAGGTTAGATAACAAGGCTAATTTGAATAGTTGCTTATATTCTCTTTTGGCAGCAAATGTGAAAGAGCAGAAAATACCTTTTACCAAATTTGAACTTGGGTCAGTTACTAAATTTTTTAGTCCTATTGCCATCAGCAGAACTACTATTTATTTCAAGGCATAAGAGATTACAGAAACAAAATAGATCATAGCAGAACCCCATTTAGACAAACTAATCTTGCATGTTGGGAAACATAACTCAGTTTCACATGAAAGGTTTGTTCCTGGATAAAGGAAGTTTGCATAAATGAGCTTCTGCTGTGCATAATTTTGCCTCCAATTTTTCATTCACTGGTCAGAGTAAGTACTCTTTGACTGAAAAAAAAATTTAAAACCAACACAAAATCGTGAACAGATTTTGAAAGCATCGATCCAGAGATTTAATAAATATGAGCAAGGGACACATTTCATTTATTCCTAAATAGAGCAAATGACCTCATCCAATAGCCAACAGTCCTTGTTTATTCAAATAACCATACAATAAAATAATTCAATGTGTGATTCCGAGAATGGCACAGAGGAACATTATTATGCTGAGGTGCTGAGACCCTGGGAAGTTCAGACTGGAACACTGTAAAATTGAGACTAGGCTGAATTTAGATTGTCAGCAAACTGAACTTGAAGCTCTGGGCCTACACACACCAAGGGTAACTATCATTACCTTGCATTTCTATAGCAGCAGCTAGCTTGTGGCACAGAAGAAAACTGCCATAAGCGCTCACTCTCCACTAGTTTCTTGTTCTTACAACTACAGTATCTTCCTCCCTATTTAAATTTTTAATTCTTAAAAATACTAGTTAAACCATTTTAAAAATGCAAGGGGCAAAGGAAGGGTGAAAACACCCAAATATCTGTAATAAAAGGAGCTTTAAAACCTGGGGAAAACATAGTAAAATATATTTCCACATGCAGCAAAGCCAGTACTAATGGTCTGAATGTGATTATTGACAGGTATGTATACTGAAGACATGAGCTTCATCCTAGGCCCAGCTGCACCGCCTTGCATATAGGACTTCAACAGTGTAAATCAGAAATTTGAGAGACTAAAATGAGCTCATGGTTCCCTAGCTAAGAGGTAGCATAAATAGCAAGAGGTACAACGCCTGCTACAGAAACTATACTTGTTTACTGAGCACAAAATAATTAGCTTGGGGTGCAACTTCTACTGACACCTATGGGACTTCTGAGGATAAAAATTAGATTACAACCAAAAGTAACTAAGAACTTTTAAACATAGTAACCAATTAAAAGGGAATTTGCTTTTGAAAATCATGGCATGATATAAACCAGAGGATTTGGTTAAAATTGCTGAAAAACAACTTTAACAATTATTTCCTATAGTAGTATATCAGTCAGAAAATTTAGTCAGTTTACAATTACACACCTGACTGGAAAAATGTTCAATTGCATAAGTAGTAAAAGAGGTTAACAAATCTGTCAAATACAATTTGCCAAAAAAAAAAAAAAGGTGGAGAATAACCATTTATTTCCTTATAAATAGTTTCTGCATTTAAAAAATCATTTGTTATTCCATTACAAATGAGTGCATTGATGCATACTGTCTATGGATGACCATGCCATTAAGATTGTCATATCAGCACTAAATTTAGCATATCAGCTAAGTTAACATTAAGCACAAAATGTTTTAAATAAAAACCACTTATAAACATGACAAAAATAAATGTTATACACATTTCTAAAAGATCTGTGTAGAATTTGGAGTTTAGCAACAGAATCCTGATCATATTATAATACTAATGAGAGATGGTATCGGTATTGGAAAAAATATTCTTATTTCTATTCGTTCAGGAACCCATGAACTTCGTAACTTCACATAAAACCATACTATAATAAATCACAGGATGTTTGGTTACCATCGTGGAAGTTCTAATATATGGTTTATGCTGTGGATTTAAATGTCCTGAATCAACATTGCTGCATTTGTTTCTTTTGTTTCTTAAAAATAATGTATTTTTTTTAAAAATAGAATTTATCTAGAATAAAATGTATTCCTGTTATTATTTGATATGCTCTTTTACTTGAAGGGTGAGTCCCCTGCAAAAACCGAGAAAACTATCAAATTCTGTTGGATCATTTATAACTGGGACGGGAGGGAAATAAATCAATTACATACAAAGAAAGGGTAAATCTAAACCTACAGAATTAAGAAAATTTCAAAATTTTCTTTCAAGACAATAGTACATGACTCCCTTCAAAAAGGTATTTTCATAAGAACATTAAAACAAAGCGGTTTTGGCACTTGAGACAATGCAGTTGGTGGATTTTGTGCATGTGTGTTCTGCGGATCTTTCCCTTTACTAGCATGACATGGAAGACTTAAACCAAGGCTCCAAAGGCTTTAAAAAATAAATGATATTTTTGTCTTTGAAATGATAAAGCAGTAATCTTGTTTGCTAGAAAATATATATAAGTGCTGTTGCAGCTTCCTGCCATAAAATGCAAATATCTTCAAGCAGTTAATGATCTGATCTCTAATGCTACTACAGAATAAAGATAAACAAGCTGTCTAATCTAGGTTTATACATCTCAGTGCATTCTTTGCAATTAATACTTTAATGCACACAAACAAGAAACTGTTAAAGCTTATAGAAAAATGTTTTGCCTAATGCCTTCTTTCTCATGCAGATATGTGTGCTGTACATGTAACAAAGACTTGTAAAAATTCCTGGAGAATGCTCCCCTGTGCTATAGCATAAAAGGTGAGAAATGGCAGCCTATGCCACCATTCCTGGACTTTTTCCTGTAGCAGTTGCTCAGACCAAACTCCCTGAAATCTACAGGAGTTTAGTCTGGAAAACAGCAGCAGTTCAGGCCCTATAGGTTCATTCTCAACACAGTTATTCCAGTGGATGCAGATATTTTATATTTCATCATCTAGTGATCTTTAACTCTTCTTTTAGACAGTAAACCTATCAGAAAAGGCAATGTTGCATCCACTGTCTTTTAATGCTGCTAGAGATGTACATTATTTTTGGTTGTACAGATATGAGATGAATTATATTTCTAGTTGTTAACATCAAGCAGGTAATCAGGCTCAATGGTGGGGAAAAATATTAGAAGCATCTTTATTAATTGGTCCAGAAAGTAGAAGACATCATAATGTTCAGGAAATGTATTTAGTGCTACATGCTTTTATAGCCTGTCAGGAGGCTTTGGGAATAAAACAGGCAAATATAAAAATTAATTACTTTCATCTTCAAAAAATAGCTTTGACATGAACCAGCATAAAAAGATCTTTTACGCATGGTTCTGTCAATTTTAGAAAATGCATGCAGTGTGGAATTTTAGAAAGAGTCTTTGCTTAAAGACATCAGAGTATTGTATAAAATGGTCAATTATGATAATTTTTTCAATTATATTGGATCTAAGGCTTCATTAATCAAATTAGACATAAGGTCTAATTACATAAATGTATTCATTTTAAAAACAAACAAACAAAGACTG